>NC_135870.1:26013492-26050992 GCF_031162955.1 Sander vitreus | reverse complement strand
AAAAAGAGTTTATGGATACTGGTCAATGTGGTCATTGAATGCATTTTGTGTGACAGTTTGTTGCATAAAGACTTATGTTTCGCTGACTGTGGGAAGAGTTTTGACAATGTGACTTCAGTTTTGACCAAGGCATGTTAGCAATGAACAAAAAAAACAACTAATTCAAGGTTTTAAATCAACATGCAGGGTAAGTTCAGAGTAAAGTTATTAAAGATTGAAGAACAGAATGCTACATTTCTGGATGCTCTTTGTTTTCATTGGAACTACTTTCTACTAAGGAAATAGCCCACCGTCACTGTTCAACGCTCTAACCCTGTTCTCAAAATTGAAAAAACTAAATTGATATATATATATATATATATATATTTTTTTTTTTAAAGTAGTTGAAAAAAGGTAATAAATTGTAATATATCACAATATGTTTAAAAACGCAATAATATCCTAATCGTGACATAAATAGCGTGATAATATGGTATCGTGGGGCCTCTGGTGATTCCCACCTCTAAAGAGGAGGTGTGTTGTTTGCTGATGAGTAACAGCTGTGTGGGCCAATGTGTTCAGCTGCTGTTGAACTAAGCCTGAGCCTGCTTGTCTTCTGAACTTGAAGGATGCTGTTTGGGCTGGCGGCTTTCTGGCACTCTGCTTGAGCTAGCCGTTGAAATCAAGGCAATGTAGGCCTAAAATAAAACTCTGCCAGTCAGCGTTCATGCCAAAACACTGATCAGGATATGAAGACCTGTCATTCCTGTAACTCTATACATTACTACTGGTCAGCAAGAATATGTTTTTTGTTATTTGAGTGACTGACATCCAAAAAGTTCACTGAGAAGTAGCCTGATGGGGTTTTCATTTACCTAGTCTCGCTTTGCCAGACCCTCCTCCACAGTGCTGCGGAGGAAGGTCTGAGTAGTCCACACAGCATTCCGGGTTGGGAGAAAAACAAACTCTGGTTTATTGGCATTTCTTTAAACCAATCATAATCGTCATGGATGGCGCTAAGCGCCGCATGGAGCTCCGGTTCTGCTGCAAAATAGCCTTGGGAAGGAACTTGTTTTGGTGGAACATGTGTACGTTTAAAAGTTGTTTTAGTCGTGCAACAGAAAACTCAGATTGGACAGATAGTCTAGCTAGCTGTCTGGATTTACCCTGCAGAGATCTGAGGAGCTGTTAACCATAGTTCTCAGAAATCCACTGGAGTTTAAAATTACACCACAAAGAAAGCGGAACGTGACGGACATCCGGCCGAGAAGACATCAGAATCAGAATCAGAAAGGGTTTTATCGCCATGTACATTTTTTAACACATACAAGGAATTTGTTTTGGTGTTGTTGGTGCACGTCACACATTCTCTAGATGGAATATTAAACAATATAAGTATAGGAACAAACAATATAAGTATATGTACACAGTATATATTAAATTAAATTAAAAATAAAGATAGAAATAAAAAAATAAAATAAATAAAGAGCAAAGAGCATTACAGCAGAGAGAGAACAGTGGTATGAAGAGCCAGGGGTGAAGAGTCAGGGTGGTTTCCGGGCCTTCTTAATAAGGCTAGTGGCGGAGGGGAAAAAGCTGTTCATGTGACGTGAGGTTTTGGTCCTGATGGACCTCAGCCTCCTGCCAGAGGGGAGTGTCTCAAAGGGTTTGTGATCAGCCACAATCTTTCCAGCACGCTTCAGAGTCCTGGTGGCGTAAAGGTCCTGGAGCGGCGGCAGATTGCAGCCAATCACCTTCTCTGCAGACCGAATGACACGCTGTAGTCTGCCCTTGTCCTTGGCAGTGGCAGCAGCGTACCAGATGGTGACGGAGGATGTGAGGATGGACTCAATGATGGCTGTGTAGAAGTAGAAGACAAAATCAGCAACTACTATTTCTATATCATTTCAACATCATTATTACTTTCAAAGTAGTATACTTTTAACATAGACCCAATAAACTTGTATGGAAAACAAATAGCTATCTTTACCATGAATAAAATGAGTCCGAAACAAGTAAAAGAAAAGAAACAAAATAGAATCTTAATTAATAAAGAAATGAGATGTTTTTTTTCGAATGAGCGATATGGGCCTGGGCCTGACAGTTTGAGTCTTGGCTACGCACATGTGTAGGTGCTCACTAGTGAGCCTGGATCAGTACTCGGTTTTAATAATAGTCATAGAGAAAGTGGACTCGCAGCTGTAAAGGCATTTGCGCACCAAGTTCGTTTTTTTACCGTTTTCGAAACAGGTTTGATATCTGTGTTTTTCCGCCTCAGTAAAACAGTCTCAGACGCAGTCTGTATCCAGCAGGTAGCAGGGACAATTGCTTCATGCTGTCTCTCCAACTTTCTTGCACTGTTGTTCCAACCCGTTCTCACTCCCAACTGGTAAAATACTGACGCTTGGTCAGTGGCTCTCAGCAGTCAGATACTGACGTAAAAATCACCCTTTAGCGTCTGTATGGGACGCACCGGGCAGAGCAGCAGCTCGGTGGCGGTGCTGTAAGATGAGCGAGCAGTATGAAAGACCGAAAAAATCTGTATAAGGATGTTGGTTGTGGTCATGGATGGGTCCAACAACACCGGACTTTCACCCAAGAGACCGGGGGTTTGTGTCCCGTTCACTGCCGTGTCCCGCGTGTCACTAAAACATACATTTTGTAACCTCACCCACGATCTTTTCCTAAACCTAACCATCTCGTTCTTATGCCGCATGTCAGTTAAAACGTATGTCCCGACCCAGAACGTCAAATAGTGACGCCGACCCAGAGCATCATAAATAGATACCAAGAGTCCCGAAAAAGCGCAACATAAATATGACGCCAAAAGGCTAGACACGAAAGGAAACATTTGGCGTCAGTACCAAACGGCAAAGGGCACCTGACCAAGCGTTGCTTTTTCACGCGCTGGGAGTGAGAATGTGTCAGTTGTTCTGTGTATGCAAGGTAAACAATCAATTGAGTGACGCTATACCGTATTTACTGGATTATCCGCGCCCATGGTCTATAGCCGTAAATGTCAGAAAAAGCAACGCTCCATGGAAATATAATATAGATTTATATCATTCATTTATCAGAAATTGATCACTGGTCCAGATAGAACCGTTGCATGGTCCTTGTCAGGACCACGTGTGTGTGTGTGTGTGTGTGTGTGTGTGTGTGACAGCAGAGCAGCTAAGCTTATGCACTGGTATTATTTGGGGGGGAGGTTATCCCCCTAAGGTTGTTCTGACATGGCCACTAATCTCACTGCTGACTCTCCTTTTAATTTAATTACAGTTAAGTGTGTTAATATTTCATTAAAGTATTAAATAGAAGTTGTTTTAATCAGACCCAATGCTGCTACAGCAGCGTTCGTACAGCCTCATGTCGCGCTCCGTCCCTCCCTCGGCATCATCCGCTGTCTGCTTATCCGTTTGTTCTCTTGGGACTTTCTCATCCTTTCATCCACTCTTCTGACAGAAGCTGGCACACACACACACACACACACACACACACACACACACACACACACACACACACACACACACACACACACACACACACACACAGCTTGTTCTCTCCACAGGCCAGGGCAGATGTCTCTTGTCAATGTGCACAAGCGTCAAACGACCAGCCTGTCATATTTTCATATTTAACTATTCATCTCATTCTAATTTATGGAGTTTGAACACACACACACACACACACACACACACACACACACACACACACACAGTGTCAAATATATAAATATGAAAGGTTTCTTGCAGGACACTTGAAGTATTTGCATTTTTATTATGACCTTAAGTGTAGCATCTATTACCTACAGTCAAGGGACTACTCAAACGGAACTGTTTAGGTCTCTTAACTGTCATCACATTTTATATAACAGAATGATTGTTAGTCTCAGTTTAATTATTATTAATATTATTACTTTAGTTCTGGGTTGTTTTCTTTGACTTCTTAAATTTTGTAAAACAAATGACATGTTAGGGTTGTGAACATGAATTTACGGAGCATTACATTGCTGTTATAAAACATTATGAAACATTACCTTAGATGAGGTTATATTATATTAAATTACTGTGTTGTTCTGAATATAACAACTATTATAACATGATTCCCCGTTTTTCCATCCATTATTTTTAAAGATAAATAACACTTTGTCACATTAGATTCTTGGCAGCCTAGTCTCACATTGTCAGACCTACAGTATCTCCACAATGCTGTATCAGCGCTGGAGTATAGGTCTGGCTACACAGCTTATCTATTCTAGGATAGGGGAAAAAATGCTCTGGCTTGTTCATATGTCTGTAAACCAATCACAGCAGTCCTAGACAGCGCTAAGTCCTGGATGCAGCAATGGTGCCCTTGCACAATAGATAGCGGTGATAGAAGAAGGGGAGGGACATCAGGCAAAGTGAGAGAGTCAGGCTTTATCCAGGCAATGCAATAAATACGACATAGGTCGTTTATTCCTACCCTTTAATGCGACCGACAGAAGCGTTTTCCGTCCTCATATCTAAACAGGACGTAATGGTTGCAGTTTTAAACATGTCATTTTAGTTGTGAAACAGTCGCAATTTGGTTAAGTTTAGACACAAAAACCACTGGGTTATGTTAAGGCACCAACACTGCTAAACTGGGTTTAGAAAAAGATTGTGGTTTAGGGTTAAACTCAAACGTTCCATTGCGGTTACGCACGTGACACAGAATGTGACATAGCTCAGTTTGTTCTGTTTATTCTGTAAAGTTAAAACCTAAAAAAGTTGGTTAAATTGGTAAGATTCTAATTTGACAAAGAATATGTTTACAGCATTTACTTACTCCGGTTATGGAAAAAGTTGCACTTGTCGTCTGCGGAGAGCTAGCAAACGTTAAACTCAGAGTGTGGTTTTCAGTTTCCTGATTTATTTTGACAATCCATTCCCTGTGTGTTACTGTTTGCCTGATATTTGTTCACGGTTATATTTTACCAGTGTTCGTTCTGTGTTTTGTTCCATCCTTGTGTGTGTTTTCATGCTTCAGTTTCCTGTTTTACTTTGTAGTCTCTGTTTCTCCTGTGTCATGTCTTGTTTTACTTTCTGCCTTGTATTTTCCCGCCTTTGTGATTGTCTGCCCTGCCCTGATGTGTCTTACCTGTTCATCAGCCCTCATGTCACCTGTTCCTCGTTACTACCCTTGTTACTTCGTGTATTTAGTTTCTGTGCTTCCTTTGTCTGTTGTCAGATCATTGTTTGTTACTCCCCACGTCTCTCCGTTCCTTGTGTTTTGATTCCCTAATCTTCAGTTTTCTGTTTATAGTCTTTCCTTGTGTAGTTTTCTGAAGATTGTTGTTGTTGTTATTCTGTTAAAGTACATTGAGAGCCACTAAACCAAATTTCTTTGTATTTGTAAATTTGGACAATAAGGAAAATTCTGATACATTTGACACAAAATCAATTGTTATCACAATTATTTTAATTACATCATTATTGTCATTACATCCAGTAAACTAACCAGAGCAAACACATCTTTGGTAAACGTAAGTTGCAGGCCTAATCTTTTTATTTAGGAAGATCTAATTTTTAACCCCAATCAAGCAAAACATGCCGCATACATATTCTCTTTTTGGCTAATCACTCTGTCGTGTCTTTTGTTTACAGGGGAGAAGGACATGCGAGGGAAGCTCCTTTTAAAGAATGGTGTGGAAAAGTTGGTGAATTAAGATCTCTTTTACCGAGTTGTGTGCCACTCCTGGCAATCACTGCCACGCCTCCAAAGCCATGAGACAGAAGCCCAAACAGGGACAACATCAGGCTTGCTACCAAAAAAGTATCCTCTGATCTAGCCAACCCTTTTGCAAGGCTTGCATGGAGCTGGAAAGCAAGGGCCCAAGAACAGAACAAGTGGTAATATACTGTAAGAGTGTAGCTGAGTGTTCACTGCTGTACTCAGTTTTCAAAATTACCCTTGGGGCAGAGTGCACGATATCCTGTCGGTGCCAAAGATGTGTCTGCAAATAGACTTGTGGACAAGTAACATTCAGAGACACCCGAGGCTGTCAAATTGGATATTATCAACTCAACTCAGAGACCCATTGTTTTTAGAGTTGTAATTGCCACTTCAGCATTTGGAATCGGTGTTGATTTCAAGGATGTCAACCACATTGTCAGTTATGGACCCCGAAGAAATATTGAGGACTACATGCAAGCCTTTGGAAGAGCAGGACGAGATGGGTCTCTGGCACATTCGCAGACAACTAAAAGGCATATCTGATGAATTGCTTCAGTATGTATCAGAGACCAAACAGTGCGTGAGAGTCAATATTCTGCATCTGTTTGATGGAGAGAACAAAAAGCCTCTTGAATCTAAACATGCATGTTGTAGCTTCTGGGTATTATCCTGTAACTGCCAAGACACCTGTGATGCAAGTCTAATATAGAGAAACATGAAGGGGATGGTGTCGTCGATAAAGAAAAAACTGTCAAGGATGAACCGAGAATCATTCTTCAGGAACGCTTGGCGAGCATAACACATGACATGACACAGCAAGGACTTTGCGAAGCACTGCAAACTGATGTAGAACACAGGAGCACATGTTGTCAAAGAAGTGCTTGATTCAAGCAGTAGACTTTTTACATTGGTTGACATATTTTGCCATGGACACGTTTTTAAGGTTGATGAGGGACAGGCAATATTGAACATTCTGTCAGAGGTTTTCTGTGATGCAGAGGGGGAATGCTTGGTTCATCAGCCCTCATGTCACCTGTTCCTCGTTACTACCCTCGTTACCTCGTGTATTTAGTTTCTGTGCTTCCTTTGTCTGTTGACAGAGCATTGTTTGTTACTCCCCACGTCTCTCCGTTCCTTGTGTTTTGATTCCTTAGTCTTCAGTTTTCTGAGTGTTTTTGGAACTCCTTTTGGCCGAACAAAGCGTGTAGTAATTCAGAGGAATAAAACACTCTATTGTGATTGTTTCATCCCCCCCCCCGCAGAAAGGTGCCACATTGCTGAATCAGAGACGCGGCAGGAAGTTTAAACCTGACAGCGTCTGGAACATTATTCAACTTTAAGTTTTATTGCAGCTTACCTTAACGGGAGGGCAGGTCTGATTCTTCCTCGTGAGCCTGCTCATGGTTGTTTCCGCGAAGAAATTAAACGTGTGATTCTACGACTGTAAGCATTGTTTATGATTCAAGCTGGAATATGCCGCCTAAGAAAAATGCAAACCTACCAGACAAGGTGGAGGAGATCAAGAAATCTCTAGACTTCTTGTCGGCGGAAATTTCAACCGTTGCAGCGCAACGGAAGAAAATCATGGATCAGATGGGTGAAATACAAACGCTAAAGAGGCAAAGCTTGGAGAAGGACCGAAAGATCGCTTTTCTGGAGACTCGAGTTGCTGACCTCGAGCAATACTCCAGGGTTAACGATGTGGTTATCAGCGGCATTGGGAACCAAACACAGGAACTATGCCAGGGTGGCCGCGGACGCTGGGCACACCGCTGCCGGAATGAATGAAGCTTCCGGGGAGGAGAAGGAGTCGCTGGAACAACAGGTGATTTGCTTTTTGGACAGCAAAGGCATCTATGTTGATAGCGGGGACATTGAGGCTTGTCATACCCTGCCGAGCAAAAACAAAACAGCCACTCCATTGATAATAATCTGGTTCACGAACAGAAAGGAAAAAGTCAGCACTCCTGAGACAGGGAAGGAAATTAAAAAGGGACAGAAGTTTACGTCACCTCACCAAGAAAAACGCTGACTTCGCCAGGAAAGCATGCATACTCAGGAAACAAAACAAGATCCAGGCAACATGGGCAAGAAATTGTAAAATATTTAACTACAAACTACATGGGTCGACACCTGAGGCAGCGAAAGTGCTCCTCTTCAGGGACATCACCGAGCTGGATAAGTTTGAAGAAGAAAAGAATCAAGAGCAACGTCAAACTAAAAGCACTACAATTCAGAGATATTGTTGAATTTAAAACAAAAATGCAAATAAAGCAAAAATGATGTACAAAGTAAATAATCAACACCTATTGAACAGTATCCAAGGGTTGTTTCAAATGAGAGAGAGCAAACATCACTTAAGAGGAACTTTTGTATTTCAAAGGAAACTCCTAAGAACAAATGCTAAATATCACTGCATCACAACCAAAGGAGTTAATTGATGGAACAGCTGCAGTGAAGAGATGAAATCATGTACAACAATGAGCAATTTTAAGAGACTATTTAAAATGAATATATTGAATGGATACGAAAAGGACTCGAGGTGTTAGTATTGTATACTGACTGTATGGTTCCTGGGCTTACATACTAAGTCTAGTTTGGATGGGTTATTATACGGTTTGATATAGATAGACGGAAACGAAGAAGATAGATGGAAAAGAAAAAAAAAAGTGTAAATGTGTGCATGTATGTATGCATCTGTGTCTATGTGTATGCCTGTGTTTATGTGAGTGTAGGTAGGTAGATATATACGGTGTATGTGAAGCAACAAATTGGAATTTAACTAAAGGTTAGAAAAAGGGGGTAAGACCACTTACAATAATTTTGGAAGATTGTGCTGAGGTGTACATGTCCTTATTTATCTGTTATTATTTTATTGTATGTATGTATGTATGTATGTATGTGTGTGTGTGTGTGTGTGTGTGTGTGTGTGTGTGTGTATGTATATATATATATATATATATATATATATATATATATATATATAGTACTGTGTAAAAGTCATACTCTGCACTCACAGAAATAAGAAAAGAGAAAATACAGGCAAAGGGCAGGGTCTCTGCAAATCCAGACACCACTACACACTTCTAGTGATGATTGAGAGGGATTACTTTTGTAATAGTCTATACATTGTTTTTTTTTAAAGAGTTAGTTTGGATTCCCCAAAGTCACACAATAGCACATTAAATTAACTGATTGCCCTGCTCATTTAGCTCTATTACTTCATTTGTTTTTTTAAGGCATCCGCCTTTAATGATCTACAATCAATCTGCTCTTGCTTCTACCTTCTTAGAAGTTAGAAGCAATTCTTTTTCTTTTCTTTAAAATTTTCTTTTTTTCCCTCCTAGTTTCTTACTTTTCTTCTCCTTAATGTGTTGGCATCTGTTTGTGCATCTACTGTAAATAGCAGCACAATTGGGATGTATGCAAACTTGTTGTGTATTCGCTTGTGTGTGTGTGTGTGTGTGTGTGTGTGTGTGTGTGTATATGTATATATATATATATATATAATAATTTTTTTAATTATTATTTGTATTTTTTATGGGGAAGCGGAATCAGTTGGTGTTGGAGTAGTCAGGCTTTGGGAGTGCTGTGTATGTGTGAATGTATTTTGTGTTTAATCGTCTTAAGGACCCCCTCGAAAATGAGATGATTCATCTCAAGGGGTTATTCTTCTAAAAAAATACGTTGAGGCAGTGGTAGACCAGCAACTCCCTGTGGATATAACATCTTCAGTTCCCCATCCTAAACGGCTGTCTGACGGCAAGGTAAAGCAGTACAAATATTCTAAATATAGCATATAAACTGTTTTTGATTAAATTTTTTAGGTGGCTAAAATAAGTTGTTTGCCAATTTCACTGATTGTGTTATTAATGTAGGCTGCACAGCGTTCTGTAAAATGTCAACCAAAAGTACATTTATAAAATAAATTTAAATTTTAGAGTGATTAATTTCATCACTGTTTTTTAGGGCTGTCAATCGTTTAAAATATTTAATTTCTTTCTAATCTTTTTCTTCATTCATTTCTGCTCAAGGAGGTTTGTTTCTCTTTTTTTTTGGGGGTCTTCAGCTGCTCTTTAGTCATTGATTGAGTTAAAATGTAAGTAATAAAGCCTGTTACTCAGAACAGGAAGCTTCTTTTTAGATTAAGTGTGTGGCTCTTAAGAGAGCCTCTTATTTGTAATCCAGGATCAGGTTTGACCTCCGAAGCCGTTTAGGGGGCGGCCCAGTTTCTCTTCAGAGAGTACACCACATTCACGGCAGTCACCGTCTTCTACTTGGCGTGCTTGGGGTAGGTGACGGCATCACGGATCACGTTCTCCAGGAAGACCTTCAGCATACAGACCAGCGATGTGCTTCACTCCGCTGCGGCGGACCAGACGGCAGGGTTATTGATCGCCTGGATGTTATCACAGAGCACTTTACAGTCTCTGCTAGCCATCTGCAATGTTACTGCCACGGATGTATTTGCCAACCCTTTTCCAAAAGTCGCTAAAAGTAGCAAGATGACGTCATATGTTCATTTGCATATGTTTTTCAAGCTTAGTGGTGGTGTCGGCAAGGTAGATAGAAAGAAATAGAAATCTTTAGCCAAATAATCACAAACTCACTACAGGAATTTATATTAAATTATAACTTAGGTAGCCTATATTTGAAGTAAAAAAAAAAGAAATTCTACAAACGAAGGGAGAACGATCGATAAAGAATTATCAAAGAAGGCTGGCATGTGGTAGAATGGTTGTGTTATTTTTTTTTGCGAGTCACTAACTTGAGTACTATAATTTAATGCGAGTAACGTTACACAAATGGTGAAATGACTGAAAATGCCCATTCCTACTAGTAGCTGTGATAAATTATCATAAAGCTCAATGATTACCTGTTCAAGAGAAAATTAGCCAACTCTGTGTCCTGTCTCAATCTTTAAATGCATCTTCTAATAATTTTTTGCAATTGTTCATGCAATTGTTTAGTGATGTGTAAACACAAAGACAATGAGTGTGGAGGTCACAAACAGTTGTGTATGAGGGTGTGTGAATGCAATGAACAATTTGAGGTGCATGTTGTCACTGTTTACAAAAGAAGCAACATAACAAAGGAGACCTCAGGTTGGTGAAGGGACTGACACACACTGGCCTCTGGGCTGGCAGGGTTAAGTAAAACCCAAACAGTAAAATGAGAAAGCAAAAAAAGAAAATAACAATGGAAATACAAATTAAAAAGACTTAAAAGCACAAAATTACAAATGAGACAAAAGCCAGGTGGAACAAATCAACAGAGACCACGGAACCAGATGTTGTAGTAGCAGGAAAAAGACTTCCAGTGGTCCAAGAGTTCAAATATCTGGGAGTAATAATAGATTCACATCTTTCATTTAAAACACAGGTCAAAAAGGTCATAAACAGAATCAAATTTAACTTGGCAAATTTCAGACACATATTATATAATAATTTAACTACAGAGGCCTCAAAGTTATACATTAATGCTATGTGATATTCTCACATATGAATTATTGTCTTACCAGTTGAAACACTTCATAAACAGGCCTTGAAAACGTTGGATAAAAAGTTAAATTCATATCACCATTGTAAATCTTAATTAAATATGATCTGTTAAACTGGGAAAACATGATAACGTTTGCAGATATTTTACTTGTATATAAAAATGTGGTATGGCTCCCCCTCAATAAATTCATTCAACAAAATCTAAACTCAACCACCAGAGCATCTACAAGAGGGGATTGTAAAATACCATGAAAAATAGACAGTCAGCTTTTTCCTTTCGAGCAGCCCATACATGGAATACCATACCCACAGAACTAAGGGACATCACATCTATCAAATCCTTCTCCAAATCCATAAAACATTGGTTATTGACTAATCAAATATGCTGCCATAATACAGAATAATGTGTTTGTCTTTATCGCTATAGTAGTGTCTCTGTGTGTGCTTATGTGTTGTTGATGTGTTCTGTGTGTCTATGCACTTTTACCTGTGTCTACTATGATACTTTTCTTATGTTTTTCTCATGCCATCAACCTGCCCGTTGTCATGATATGGAATAATGGTTGTGTCATTTTACTTGTCTATGCCTATGTCTTTCTTGTTTTATGTGTATTTGTTGTATTTTTGTAGCATATCTATTGTTTTAAGCCATCAACCTGCTATACCTATATTTCTAATTATCTACAGGCCACCTAAATACTGTGCATCCTTCTTTGACGACTTTAGTGAACTGCTGTCTATAATCTGTATTAACTTTGACTGTGTAGTTATTGCTGGTGATTTCAACATTCATGTTGACAACCCCCAGGATAGAGGGACCAAAGAACTGTGTTGTATTTTTGAGAACTATGGACTGACTCAGCATGTGACGGAGCCCACAAACAACAAGGGGCACACTCTGGACTTGATTATCTCGAAGGGTTTGAACATTTCCAATGTTGTGGTGACTGATGCTGCTCTCTCTGATCATTCCTGTGTTTTCTTTAATGGCACTATCTCTGTGCACAAAAATGTCCCAACAAAGTTAATAAGAAAACGGTATATCACTGACAACACCAGTGAAACATTCATTCAGCTTTTCTCGTCCACACCCGCTCTCTCAGGGATCTCAGTCACTGAGCTTGTAGACCATTTCAATTGTAAAATTACAAATGTTATTGATGCCATTGCTCCCATAAGGTAAAAACTGTCTCTGATAAGAAAAGATCTCCATGGAGAAATCCATACTGGTAAGAACAGAAAAAAGAGAGTGTCGAAAAGCAGAACGCAGGTGGCGAAAAACTAATCTCCAGGTGTATATACACCTATAAAGAGAAACTTTGCATTTATAATTTGGAACTGAGGAATGCAAGGCGGTCCTTCTTCTTGGACATTATTGCCAAAAACAATAATAACTCACGTGCTTTGTTTGCTACCTTCTTCAAAGACAAAATTCAGAAAATTAGACAAACAATCAGTGCTTCCATATCGAGTACAGGGTATGTGTTGTCACAGTGTCCAGGCAAAACAAATTCCAATATGACCCAATTTCATATGATTAACCATAAAAACCTGGAGGACATTATACAACATCTGAAAACCTCCTCCTGCTGCCTTGATATTCTACCAACGGGCCTTTTCAAAAATGTTTCGAATTGTTTGGCTACAGATCTTCTACAGATTGTAAACACGTCTCTTCTCTCAGGTGTCTTCCCACAGGCCCTGAAAACTGCAGTCATTAAGCCACTCTTAAAAAAGAACAATCTAGACACGTCACTAATGAGCAACTATAGGCCGATATCAAACCTTCCATTTTTAAGTAAAATCATTGAAAAAATGGTTTCTCAACAACTCAACCTTTTCTTGTCACTAAACAACAGTTTTGATGCCTTCCAGTCGGGTTTTCGACCACACCACAGCACTGAGACAGCTCTTGTTAAAGTCTTTAATGACATCCACTTAAACACAGATAGTGGCAAAATTTCAGTCTTGGTATTACTTGATCTCAGTGCTGCATTTGATACGGTCGACCATGACATATTACTAGACCGATTGGAAAACTGGGTTGGCATTTCTGGCTCAGTACTAAAGTGGTTTGAGTCTTATTTAAAGAATAGGGACTACT
Organism: Sander vitreus; assembly: GCF_031162955.1. Classification (NCBI taxonomy): domain Eukaryota; kingdom Metazoa; phylum Chordata; class Actinopteri; order Perciformes; family Percidae; genus Sander; species Sander vitreus. Next base: position 26,037,711 of record NC_135870.1, on the reverse strand, counting down.
TTGTGTCTATAGGGAAGTATACATCTGAGCATACAAATATGACTTGCGGAGTTCCCCAAGGCTCCGTTCTGGGGCCTCACCTGTTTAACATCTACATGCTTCCACTGGCACAAATTATGGAAAACAATAAAATAAGTTACCATAGTTATGTAGATGACACACAAATTTATATAACCTTAATGCCAGGGGACTATAGTCCAATACAACAACTGACTAAGTGCATTGAACAAATTAATGACTGGATGTGCCAGAACTTTCTTAAATTAAATGATGAAAAAACGGAGGTGGTTGTTTTTGGAGCAAAGGAGGAACGATTAAAAGTCAGCACTCAGCTTCAAACGATAATGTTAAAAACAACAGACAAAGCCAGAAATCTTGGTGTAGTCATGGACTCAGACCTGTATTTTAACAGCCACATTAAGACAATTACAAAGTCAGCCTATTACCACCTTAAAAATATATCAAGGGTTAAAGGACTTATGTCTCAGCAGGATTTGGAAAAACTTGTCCATGCTTTTATCTTCAGAAGACTTGACTACTGTAACGGTGTCTTTACAGGTCTCCCTAAAAAATCAATCAGACAGCTGCAGCTCGAGTCCTCACTAAGACCAAGAGAGTGGATCACATCACTCCAATTCTGAAGTCTCTACACTGGCTTCCAGTGCCTCAAAGAATTGATTTCAAAATACTTTTGCTGGTTTATAAATCACTAAACGGTTTAGGGCCAAAATACATTTCTGATCTGCTACTACACTATGAACCACCCAGACCTCTCAGGTCGTCTGGGACAGGTCTGCTTGTTGTCCCCAGAGTAAACAGGGGGAAGCAGCGTTTAGTTTTTATGCTCCACATATCTGGAACAAACTCCCAGAAAACTGCAGGTCTGCTGCAACTCTCAGTTCTTTTAAATCAAGGCTGAAGACCTATCTTTTTGATGTTGCCTTTCTTTAAATAACTGTTCATTTCTTATACTGAAGCTGCATTGTTGACACTGTATAACAATCTATATAAGCATATAAAGAGAAATTCCTATTTTATCTGCTTTTATATATTTAACTGTTTTAACTGCTCTTCAATGTTTAATTTCTTATACTGCACTGTAACTTTTTTTCTCATATTTTATCTGTTTTTAATTTTTTAATCTGTTTTCATGTAAAGCACTTTGAATTGCCTTGTTGCTGAAATGTGCTATACAAATAAAGCTGCCTTGCCTTGCCTTGCTAGGGACTGCAGATGAAAATTAGCCTGTATGGCTAAATCTGGCACATTTACATGTTGGATTCTGTACTCATGTTGATTAATGTGTGTTGTCCCTTTGTAAATAAAGAAATCTAAAAAAACAAAAACTTTTTTTACACCTGATATGGGTATCTATATGATTTTGCTTATGGATTTCTCTCACTCACTCACTCACTCACACAGAAACATGCACATACCTATATTAAAATATGTGTGTGTCAGTAGTAATATTTGAAGCTTTGATACACAGATGGTGGTGCTGTCTACACCTGCCCTCCACTGGGACCTGTGTGTGTGTGTGTGTGTGTGTCTCCAACACTTGAAAGAGACTTGTCAGCATTTCTCTCTGAACTACCTCTGTCGTCTATTAATCTCTCTTTTTCAATTCTGTCATCCCTCGCTCTCTCTCTCTCCTCCTCTACCTCCCCTTAATTTTTTTTCACTCCTTTTCACCCTCTCTCTCTAACTTTCCCTTTCCCACACTCAATCACTTTACTTCCTCTATAATCCCTCACACTCTACTTTTTTAAAAAAGTTTGTCTTAAATTACCACAATTACATTATATTTAGGATTATCTCCCTGCTGGCTGGGGAATTGTTCAAACCAATTTTTAGGCAAGATGAAGAATGGGGATGTCATCTTCCTACATAGCAAGCTAGTACTTACAGCCTTTAAAAATAGCGACATAAAAATCGCTGTTGCGTGCAGTGGCGGCTCCAGAGATTTTCTGTTGCAGGTGCCATGGGGATGCTCAACACTTAAGAGAAGGTTCTTTGAATTTTGGGGCATTTCATTATGGAGGTCGCATCGGACCACCCTTGGTATTTAACACAAGGGATATATACACACGCGTACTTGCCCGCATTAACTATACTCGTTCCGCGACTATAAGCATATATATATATATTATATATATATTGTTTGTATATGTTTTGTTGTGATTAAATCCTCAAGCTGATCACTTCTGCCTGGCTATCTCTGCATTTGGGTCCTACTATTCTCTGAGCCATGACAGAATGACCTGAGCATCATGGACCCATCAGAGATGAACTTTGTGACCTAGTGTGTGACCTGGTGGAGCTTAAAGACTTGTGGAGGGTTAGCAGTGATTGCCAGAAGGAGGCAATTTTGTCTGTAGCTCGTGAGAGGGTGTCAGTAAAACCTTGGTTAAAGGATTATGTTCCTAACTGGGTTATGCACTTCATTTTCACTCCAGCTCCTCCACCTGCTAATGGATTGTGTTCATTCAAGCCTGTTAGCGCCACAACTGCTTCTCACAGTCAAATACCAGCTCCTCATCGGATCCCTGGCATACGTCAATGCCAGCTAGCAACCACCAGCCTGCCTGTTGCTCGGCCTGCTAGCATCTTGGCTACAGGTTCTCTGTTCCTGACCCAGCCTTCCTCCTTGTCTGCTTCTCCAGAACTCTTGTCAGAATGCCCTGGTAGTGAGTACCCCCGTCCACCAGCAGTCCTTTGAGGGTACCCGCCTGGCTATTTTTCCTGGAAACCGTGGAGGCCGCAAGAGGGGATGTGGTCAACATGGCTCCCGACGCCATGCCCTGCTTCAACCGCTTTTCTGTCCTGAACGTCAGCTGATCAGTCTTCCAGAGCTTCAGCTGACCAGTTGTCCAGAGTCCCAGCGATCCACCTTTCCAGAGCCCCAGCTGACGTCAACCTTCCAGAGCCCCAGCTGATGTTAACCTTTCCAGAGCCCCAGCTGACGAGCAGCCTTCCAGAACACCAGCTGACGTGCAGCCTTCCAGAGCCTCAGCGGACCCGTCTCCCAGAGCCTCAGCGGACCGTCCTTCCAGAGTCTCAGCAGCTGACCAGTCTTCCTGAGTTGACGTTGGCTGGCGTCCCAGAGACTGTGCCGTTGTCCGGCACTTCAGAGACTGTGCCGTTGTCCGGCATCCCAGACAGCTCCTTTCCACAGTGTTCCACAGCCGACTCCTGCCCTCCGTGACAACTAAAACAACTTTTGAACATACACACGAAACAAGTTCCTTCCCGAGTTTGGAATCGGGGATGCACAAACTGGAAATCGGGAAAAGGCTAAAGACAAGGGTAGCATGCAGGGCACTGCTACAGGTACACAAGGTACGGACAAGCACAGAAAACCAAATTCACAAGAAACAAATACTGTCACATACCTAAAATAAAGTTACATATACAGAAATTCTGAAGACCTCTGGCCGCAGAAAATGACCGTGACACTTAGGTGGACACCTCACATTATGAATAATAATAGCAATGTATGCAATAAGTAAAACGTAATAACTATGATAACAAATCATTTTCACCGTTCAAAGAAAAAACAAAGTATTTCACCAAGACGATGGACGCCTTGCTGTTTTTCTGTCTTTTGTAACAGTGTAATAGCCATACTGAGTGTACTCGATGGTACCCACATATTCACTACTTCCTGTGTTAATACATACACCTTTACATAGCACACACACACACACACACACACACACACACACACACACACACACACACACAAACAAACAAGTCAATGCCAAGAGGAAATCGATAGGTGGTGTGATGTGAATTTCGTCATGTGACTAAAAGGTTTTCTTGGCCGGGAGAAACCTAACTGAGAAATTCACATATGTCACAGTGTAGGCAAATGTGTGGAGTAAGAGATTGAGGAAGAAAAATAAGGGGGTGGGTGAGGAGGAGTAAATGCAGACAAGGAGAATCATGTTTAGAGAAAAGCTACAAGTGAGATTAATCACCTTGTACAAGAACATCAGCTTTACATTAGAGGGAACTAAAGAAAGTGATTTCAGTGTTTTGCCTTGCGTTATTCCTGTGAAGTTGACCACAGGATTTTTTATTTGCCCCCCAAAATAGCTAATGTACTAAATGTAGACGTTATGGGCAGGGGTGTAAACAAGCTACTTTTTTTCTCCAATTAAGGAAATTCATTTTTTTTTTAAGCACTTACACTTTACAGATCCAATAATCACTAAAGCGTAGGTTATGCAAGATAGAAAATGAAAACTAATGGAAAACGTCAACTAATGCATTGAGGAACATGCAATAAAACATTCCACCTTAAAAATTGCGAGTAAGGTGACCACACATATATTCTGGGATAGGAGAAAAAAACGCTTTGCATTGTTTTTAAACCAATCGCAACCATCTTGGGCGGGGCTAAGCTCCGGACGCAGTGACTGTGGCTCTGCAAAATGGTCTCTGGAAGGAACGTCTTTTGGTGGAACATTTTGCACCCCGCAAACGAAAACGTCACATACAATATTGAAGTTAACTATTCACACAAGTGAGCTGTTTAAATTAGCTGGATTAAACGTAATTTGCTGTTACCAGTGTATCGCCGCGTGTACCGTACGTTGTCCATAAACTTCCCAGTTAAAGATAAATGCCGTAAACACATTCTTTTTAAATGTAACAAAATACAAACATACAATTTGCAACATGAACAACCCCCCCATTCCGTCATCACCACCACCCAGACATAAATGAAGAAAAGATGACACAATACTGCCACCGTAGCAACAGTGTTTACATAACCTTTGAAATGAGACAACTGCGTGCATGCATGTGTTAAGTTGTCATCATAGGTGCGCTCCGGTACTTAAACAAAGAGCACTACACCCCTGGTTAGTGGTAAGCTAGCTAGTAACATACACGCTGACCGTGTGTATGGGAATGTGCCCGTAGGAATTTGTGTTCAACATTGGAATTGAACTTGCCTTGCCAAACCTTCCTCCACAGCGCTGCAGAGAAGAGTCTGGCTAGTCCACAAAGCATTCTGGGATCAGAGAAAAACTCTGGTTTATTGGCATTTTTTTAAACCAATCACAGTTGTAATGGGCAGCGCTGAGCGCACATAGCTATGGTGCCTCTGCAAAATAGCCTCGGGAAGGAACTTGTTTTGGTGGAACATGTGTACGTGTGCTAAAAGTTGTTTTAGTCGTGCAACAGAAAACTCAGATTGGACAGATAGTCTAGCTAGCTGTCTGGATTTACCCTGCAGAGATCTGAGGAGCAGTTAACCGTCGTCTTCATAAAGCCACAGGAGTTTAGAATGCCAACACAAAGAAAGCGGAAGGTGACGGACATTCGGCCGAAATTAGGGACATCTGGCGGAATTTCAGGCGGCACCGGAGCAATCCCAGAAGTGGAACGTCGTGGATATAGACTAGAGTTGAACCAACCCAACCTCAACACAGCCTCTGACTGATTGCAGAACTTACCAGAAACTATTGAAACACCTGTTATTTACATTCCAGTCTCTCTCTCCTTTTTACTCTCTTCTCAAGTTGAAACTTTTTCAACTGGCATGGGCATGTCTTTGCTTTCATGAACTTATATGTAATTCTGCTGCTTCTAAAATGCACCCAGCTACACTAGTGTTTTTCTATTATTATTATTGGTCATAGTATTACAACTTAAGTCATTTTCTCTGTAAAATGTAAACATATTTAGTAGTTCTACTCCAGTTTGTTGGTGTTGCAGGTACAGCACCAGGTAATAGCTGGTGATTACGACAGAATGCTTACTGCTGCATCAGTAATTAACCTTCCAACTATTAGTTCCTGTTTAAACACAGCCCGACACTAATGCAGCCCGCTCTGTTTAAAAAGCAGACTGGGTAATTGGATTTTTGGCACGAGAGTGGTCAGTCGGTGTGTGTGTGTGTGTGTGTGTGTGTGTGTGTGTGTGAGAGAGAGTAAGTGAGAGACAGCGCAGGTAATTTATGTTTATGCTATGTGTGTTTGTAAATCATAGAGAAATGCCAGATCCATATGAGAGACTCGTGTTTATAATGTGTGAGGAAAAAGTGGAAAAAAGTGTGAGTGGAGTTTAAGTGTGTGTTGTGAGAGTGTGTTGAAAGAGAGAGAGAGAGAGACCCTGACATCAGCTTGCTGGCTTTGAGCAGCCAATTTTACAAAAAAAGAAACAGGAAATTAACATTCCCACACAAACGCCCCCGCCATTTCCACCACAAACCTGCACCTGTTGAAGGGTTGGCACTGTGTGTGTGTGTGTGTGTGTGTGTGTGTGTGTGTGTGTGTGTGTGTGTGTGTGTGTTCCAGACACATACTTGGGTATATTCTAAGATAAATTTCCATCTACTACTTGACAGTAACATCCAAGCACCTTATCATTAAAATATTCGTGTTGTTTGCCATCAAAATATGACAATCAAAAGACAAGACAACCCTATCACCAGACAAGAAGTTCAATGTTGGAAAATTAAAGCAAAACCTTGGATTACGTTTAGTGTTAAGTTTTTCTGTTATTCTTACTTTCTAACATTAATATTTGTGCATGGCATGGTTAATGTTAGGGAAAGATCATTGTTATGGCAAATAAACTATGGCTGAGGTTAGCAGACTAAAACACTTGGTAGAGGTTAGGGAAGCATTGTGAGTTAAAAGTCCTGGATAATAGCAGTATTGTGTCAGGACCTACTTTTTTACAGCAGTGACGGTTTTATAATGTTTAACTTCTTGTTTAATTGCTGGACAGCAGGTTAGCACGAGTCTTCCCACCATTACAATTCACCTTGCACTATGGATGCTAATTTAGATTTTTCTTTTCTGACCGATAGCCGACCCTCGTTGACTGATAATTAACCGTTAACCAACAGGCAACGGAGTCCCAGTTCACCTGTCCAGGACAATCGGACGTACTTTCCACGCTAAGTGACCACAGACAACTGCAGAGTTGTACTAGTAGTGTAGCCAGCTATTATGGAAGTCACTGCATTTCTGGGCAAAACCAGCCCACTTGTACAATGCAAAAGATTTTTAAACTTACTTAAAGAGCAGCTATTACTTGTTTTTGATTCAGGACTCCTATAGAGCAGCCTGACATGATTCACCGCACAATAAACTACGTAGATCGTCGGGAAACTCTTCGCATCATCTGTGTTGGGACCATACAGTATGATTAAACTGACCTCTGAGAGACGAAAGAGGAACGTGGTCTTCCTGAACAAAAGGTCGGGGCCTACATAGAAAAGCTACAGCCTGAATGCCAAACTTCTACAAAGAAAAGTTCACAGAATGGCCGAGGGACCAGGAGGTCCTGAATTCCCATTGGCCAGCGGACCCTGAACACAGCATGAGTCCATATCCGGTGCTCGAGACTATAAAACTTTCCGACACACCTCTCTATTTGTCTTACCCCTGTGACTTCAGTCGCTACAGGTTGGCACGCAAACGTTTGTGCTAAATTGATCCATTTTCCGGACAAAGTGGACTATTGGATCCAGTGTCTCAAATCCGCAGAAGAAAACGTTTCGCTACAAGAAATCGGACAACGTTGGACACCGCTTTTTCTTCATAGTCGACTAACTTGGTCTCAGCTGCCTTTGGAGAACCAGGTTTTTCCCGTGCATCGCAGACGAGTGAACGGACCCGTTTGTTACCACGGAGAATCTATGGACAAAAACGAACGAGAACACACAAGTAAGGAGGCTTAAAGTGTCTGGGCAGAGAAATAGGTGTGTTTATTAATGTTAATAACTGCTAATGCTGCAACTGGTTACAACATTGAATGTGATTTGATTAATAGGTGCTACTGGTGCACGCCTTATTATTAATCTGTTTGGGACCACCGAGTCCAAGTTTTGCTGTGAAAGCAACACTGATCACGGTGCATTGTTGAGGAATGTGTTAAATAATGTAGCTTATTGAACCTGTAGTGCTACATTGCCATCTCCTGCTGCGGAGAAGTTACTGTACACGCAAGATAATAAGCGCCGTTGGTCAGTCTAACCACAGCCCACGGCGAATTGAGACTGCTGCCTGTGTTATCTCCGCAGAAAATCAGCTGTTTGGCCCACCAGAGGCTGAGTTAATAAACAGTTCCCCTCGTTAGACGACTTCTCAGGCTTCCGGCCAGAGTCCTGAGTGATCGCGAGGAGTTTTTTACTGTCATAACCTCGAAAATCAAGACTCCAAGTGCTCTTTTTTTATTCCCTAAAATATGCTCTGTTTTCCTTTTCTACACTAACCTCCACACACACACACACACACACACACACACACACACACACACACACACACACACACACACGCATACACGTGCTGTGAAAAGCTGGCCTTGCTAACTACCACAGTCACATACACAGACCAGCTAACGGCTAGTCACGTGGTGCTGTGCCCCTTTGTCTGTCACACGTGCTTGAACAAGCTAACGGATAGCCCATAGCCACGTGGTGCTGCAACCAGCTCCACTACCCGCCATCTTGGGGTTAAGTAGCCTGTTTTGTGTATCTCCTTTGTCTGTAACACGTGTTGAAAAATCACGGTGTTCCCCGCCATTGTCAGCTACCAGAAGTAGCCATTTCTGTAGTATTTGTACTGTCTACAGCTTTTATGGAAAGTACCCCATGCCAATCTCTAGGTATGGTGAAGGGTATGTGATGATGTGGGGCTATTTTAATTCCAAAGGCCAAGGGAACTTTATCAGGATGCATAGTATCCTGGATCTATGAAATAACTGGCCTTTAAAAATAGAAATCTGTCTGCCTCTATGGGAATTTAACATAGGGGTGTACTTACTTATGCCCCATGTTTTTTAAGGAAGAACATTTATTTATTTACGATACATTATTCATTCACAAAGAAAATTGGTGTCCTTAAATGTTGGATTTTTCCTCATTTTTTTTTAATTAAGACATTAAGATCAATTTCCAAAAGATGATTTTTTTATTCCTCTTTTTAGTCAACTTTAGCATGGGTTCATAAACTTATGAGTGCCACTGTGTGTATATATATATATATATATATATATATATAATTTGTATTTCTTTTTCATCCAAGGAGCAGTTGTAAGAGATGTGTTTTAGCCTTCGGTGGAAGATCCTGATGTCAATGGGGAGCTCATTCCACCATTTGGGAGCCAGGACAGCAAACAGTCGGGACTTTGTTGAGTGATTAGTTGTCCCTCGCTTTGAGGGGGCAGCAAGCACGTTGAGTAATGCAGAGCCGAGTGGGCGGGCTGGGGTGTAGGGTTTGACCATGTCCTGGATGTAAGCTGGGGCTGATCCGTACTAGTTACCAACTGGTAACTAGTGAAGAGAGCGGAGGAGCGGTGTAGTGTGAGAGAACTTGCACGTTTGGACTATGGTTAACTGCTCCTCAATTCTCTGCAGGGTAAATCCAGACAGCTAGCTAGACTATCTGTCCAGTCTGAGGGCCAGATGTACTAACGCTTTTGCGCCCACTTCAGGCGTATTTGTTTCGCAACGTGCTCGTAAAAGCATGGCGAGGTATGTACAAACAGGCTGCACTGAGGTAAAAGCGCTGACTGCCAATTACATGACAGTATATAATGTTAGTGTCTCTTCTCTGTCCTTTTTCACACAAAGAGTCTTTGGATCAGAATAAAATCTGTTTTAGCCTGATGTTACTACTGAGTCCGCTTTACAGATATCACACACATAACACTTTTTGGAATGTGCATCTCACAACACAGTTTCACTCACTATGACCACTACTACTGTCATAAACATTGTGCATAAATATGAACAATAACGTTGCTGTCAACTGGCTTATCTGCTAACGTTAGCTACCGACGGTTACCTCGGAACAATCCAGCAAATGGACAATACCCTATGGTGCTGTTACCTGAAATAGATGATTTAACGTCACCGCTCATTTTACACACAGTTTAGCAACAAAACAAAACGATGAGGGAACATTACTACATATTTAATGTTGGTTTTGAGTGGTATACACCCCCACTAACCTGAAAAACGTTTTAAACAGTAACGTTAATACAGCGTGTCGGAGGAATACAACGTCTCCTGCAGCGGGGAGTCACAGGGATGGCAGCGTTCGCTAACGTTAGCTTCTTGTCTCATCTGGGTCAGATAAATAGTAAATTCATCAAATTCAGTGTGCACAACGCTATTTTCCGATAAACTGTAGCTGTCATATTTCACGGGACCTGCGTGAGTGCGGTTTTCATGTCGCAGCTTTCGTCACTGTTGGTCAATCTGCCTGAGAAACTGCTGTACTCGAGCTGTTGTTTATTTGGTTGCTACGACTTCACGAGTGATGACGTCCTGTTACTGTTCCAGTTGCTCAGCCTCAGAGGGGAGAGAGAGCTGCTGACTGTTTGCTTGAGATCAGTAGAGAGGATTACGACTTCATGACATTTCATAAACAGCTGAAGGAGCGGTGGTGCGCCTGAAGGAGCGGCGGTGCACCGCTTTTAAGTGCATTTAGCGGAAACCCTGCTATACATTATAACAACATTTATAGGTCAAAAAAGACAAAAAAGCATAGGTGCTCTTTAACTTTTTTTTATTTTTGTTTAATTATATTGCTGTCAAATGTTTAACTGATTTAACTGCTTAACTGATAGTATTAATCGGTCAAAATTCTTATTGTCGGTTAACAGTTAAATGTTTAATCATTAAAATTCCTACACTGCACCTCAAACCAAGATGACATAATAACACTCCTTTCTCCACTTCTCGCTAAGCATTGAGAAAAAACTCACCGTCTTACACGCAGAAGTTGTGTTCACAGCATTTTGTACCAAGCTCTTGTGTGCATGCTTGTTAGTACTAATGCTCATTAGTGCTAATTGGCATGGATCTATTAATTAATGACTAGTAGAAGGGAAAAAAGGTGGTTGAGGAAGACGCTCTGTCAGATTGACAGTAAGACGATGTTATGCCGTTGGGTTTGATGTGACTAGAAGTATTTAGCATCTTCAACTAGTGACAAGAAGCTCCTTCACACTGTTGCACTGACAGCAGTAAATAGAAATGTATTATGCTCAAAAAAACGTGCAGAAAAAACACGAGCCACTCGGTCAGCCACTAGAGGAGAGTGCAGTATTCCCAATCACATGATATTTTGTACTTCACTTGCATTGAATATTTGTTTTACCTACCAGCTCAGGGATTACAGTCAGAAAATAGCAATTGTGCTACAACCTGGTACAATCCATCTTTCCTTGTTCTTATGCAAGGTTAATTGTGCATTGTCCCTGTTTAAATACAATTACATTACATTACAACCTGCAGTAGATAACTTTTTTTGCTTATGACTTGACCTATATCGTTTTTTTCTGACATGTTTTGCTTTCATTCAGTCTGATGTTACTTCTGAATGTGAAACCTACCCATTTCTAGCCACTATCCACGTCAGCAAACACCATGCATTTTGCAAAGTATACTGGGCAGACTTTAGCATAGAACACAGTGGGAAAAATGACGTGAGCAAACATGCTAATTATAGCAAACATAAACAGGCTGTGGGGGCACAGAGGGGAACTGCTAACATCGGCTCGTTCCTCTTAAGAGGTGTGTCGGAGGCTGATGAAATCACGAAGGCAGAGGTAAAAATAGCCATGCTAGTCGAGAAGAACACATTTTATTTTCATTTTGTGATGAGTTCAGCAAAAGTGTTGCAGACATGTTTCTTGACTCAGCAATTGCTCAAACATATGCATCAGGGAGAACCAAGACTACACAACTTGTTAAAAGTCAGTGATTTTTCTTTTGACCTCATCATTTATTGTATAAATTTGTAGTGTAGGGTTGGTTATATGGGGGCGGAGATGTTGCGAGTACGCCGTTCCAACCGATGCCCCAGAAGATCTCCCTCTTCTTTACAGCCCAATGTTGGCAGGTATGCCAACCCGTTCTCACTCCCAACTCCCAAAATCACCCTTCAGCGTCTGAATGGAACAAACTGGGCATAGCAGCAGCTCGACCACGGCGCTGTAAAATGACATAGTATTAAAGCAACACTAGAGAACTTTTCCCGCTTCGGTCCCCATACAGGTTGTCTCATTCGCGCTACCCGATCTGGCAAACTTGCATAATGTAATGTAATGGACAATTCCGCTTCCAACCTGTAGAGGGACCGAAGCGGGAATAGTTCTCTAGTGTTGCATTAAGAGCGACAATGGTAGCGAATAGTATGAAAGAAGGTTGGGGTGGTGGATGGGTCAAACAACACAGGACTTTCACCCAGAGACCGGGGGTTCGTGTCCCGTTCTTACCCAGCGTGTCACTGAAACGTACATTTTCTAACCCCACCCACGATCTTTTCCTAAACATAACTGTCCCTTTCTTGTGCCGCATGTCAGTTAAATGTACGTCCCGACCCAGAGCGTCAAAAGTGACGCCAAGAGTCCCAACGCTACAGGAGACTTTTGGCGTCAATAACAAACGCCAAAGGCACATGGCCAAGTCGAGAGTTTGGTATGCAATGCATTCTTCATCAGCAGCCTGTTTTGCGTCTGTGTGTAATTAAAGGGTAGAAGAAACCGGTGCAGAATGACAGCAAAGCCAACAATTGCATTTTAGCATCTTTGTGGTTGTGTGCACACCACATTCACATGTAAGTGTGTGCACGAGTGCGTGTTTGTGCGTGTGTGTGTGTGTGTGTGTGTGTGTGTGTGTGTGTGTGTTGTTGACTGCCATGTGTGTGTCTGTGTTTAATGTGTGTGACAGCAGGTCTGAGGTCGTAAAGCACCAATAAACCCAAACCTGAAATCATCAAGAAGGCGTCATGCTGGGACTGAGAAATGTGGGGACACTAAAGCAGGACAGTTTGAACATCATCCACACTGGGACCACATCAGCTTGGTTATTACACAGCCCAAGTGTCCCTATCTGTAACACCTTTGTGTGTATCCCAAATGAGTGCCCATGGTTTCGGAACCAATAACTATTGTACAGTTGTACTGTGGATATTTTATACATTATATGGCAAACACGTTAATAGTTACTTTTAGTGCCATTGGATTATTGTACTCTTTGTTCTGGTTATTTAAATACAGTTACAATCCGTAAGATGTTAATACATTTTTTTCATTGATTTCTATTAAATTAAACCCGATTTAAAAAATAAAATAGTAATACTATTTATGGCTATAATAGCCATACAAAGTATTAACATTCAGTTCTTACGCCTCTAAAGTAATCTCCATTGTTGGTGGCGGATTGCTGGATTCACATTACATTCACACACATTGGAGAGTTACAGGAAACAATGCATGCATGGGATCCAGGACAATTTAATCTGATATCAGCCTCACAGTTTACTGTCACTCTCTTTACACTCCATCAGAGCTGTTTTCTTTCACTGCTAATGCACTGCTTCTGTTTCACATTAAAAGTGTTGGACTAGCGAAACACAATGACAATATTTGTCACAGCAGTTATCACAAACGGTTACACTTTACTTGAAGGTATACACATAAGAGTGACATGACACTGTCATGAACGTGTCATAAACATTATAAATGAGTCACAAACATTTATGACATAACCGCTTCTTTCGGTTTTTGTCATGACAAGTTATGGTTAGGGTTAGGGTTCATGTGTCATGACAGTGTCATCTCACGCTCATGTAGATACCTTCAAGTAAAGTGTTACCGCACAAACCACAAGCATTCATCAAAAATACGTCTACAAGACAAAAACGGGCTGTTGTGTGGAAAATTACCCTCGTTGATCGCGGTTGAGCCGCGGCCTGATGATGCACATTGTTGACGACTTCTTTATTAAAACATCGTAAGTTTGTTTGGCTGTACTGTAAAAAGCTAGACGAGTCGCTCTCCTGTTGTATTTCTGATAACATAGCTGCTCTAATCTTTAGGAATTACAACTGTCTTCACCAGTTGCTCACTTGGCGTTTGGTGCTACGCAGGTAATAAACAGTGGTTTATCAGAGCTTGTTTGCTGAAAACAGCTGAACAAGGTAGATGAGAAGACTGACACTCAACCTACTGTTAATGTGTCAGAAAACCAAAACAATGTGCAAAAAGAAGATAAAAGGCACTGCAGAGCTGCAGGGTTGGTAATAATCCTCGAGGCACCACATTCACATTACACGTTGTCATTTGATTTATTGTTAATGCTGAAATATATAATACAGGCCTAATGTTAGTATAGTAAGAGTGCATGAATTATCAATTTGAACATAACATAAACATATGAACATAACATAAACATACATGTTTTAGTACTAAATCTCAACTGTAGCCTTATCAAAGATAGACAGGAAGGAAGGTGTGTGTGTGTGTGTGTGTGTGTGTGTGTGTGTGTGTTTTGTCAGTGAAGTCACACATGCATATACATACACACACAGTCACACCTGCTATAGTGAAACCCTGGCAGAGTTGTGTTGCGCCTGTTCGTCTGCTTGCCAATTTGAAGCGTCCCTCGTCCGTCTCCACTAATAGACTTTGTTACGAAGCCAGAGGTTCAACATGTCTTAAATCACTCCGCCAGTCCAACTCTGACAATGTGTTCTGTGATGTTTAATTAGGAATAATGGTTTCTAATATTCCACCAATCAGGGCCTGTCTCTCGTTCAATCAGGGGAGTTGTGTTAAGCGAAAAAGAGGCAAGAAAAAAAGGGAGAAAACTAGAATAAAATGACTATTGGTAATGCCAGGTTGGTGCACCTTGGGATTTTTATTTCAGTAAAAAACTGGCGCTGCTGATGGATTTCTGACTAATGATTCGTTTAAGCTCTTCTCGAAGGAAATCACTAATTAAAACAAGGCTGAAAGTCCAAAACGTTCAAACCAGCAAAATATGTTTAAAAAGAGGGAATTTAAAAAGGGGCTGCTGGTAGGTACCTGTATGTGTGCGGGGAGGTGTTGCTTAAGGCAGCAATTTACAAAGGCTGGTTGGTGAACTACATTATGTTAAATCATTCTGCAGCCAGAAAAGCTTCAGTGTTATGGTGCCAAAGCCTGAGCGAGTCTTCAATGTAACGTCTGCTGAATCCAACATGGAGGCTTCTTAGCCAGGTCACGCTTCAACTAAAGAAGGGGATCAAGAATCGGTTTGTCCAAAATGTCCAAATGCGCTGAGAAACATTTAGTGCTCAGTGTCTCTTAAACCAGGCTCAGATTAGAAACGTTTTACATCCTGATTGACTTTGCAGGTTGCATCAAACACTAAAACGGAAATTTCATAGATAATTGGCTTTCAAATTTGAAGCAAGTGAGGGCATTTTTGGAAATCTAGGACATTTTTTGGGAGTGATCATTTTTTTGGGAGTGGGACGTTTTAGAAAGAGAACATTTTTGGTTAAGTGAGGACATTTGGGAAAGAGGACATTTATGGAAAATTTCAAAAAATTAGGACAAGCAAGCAAACAAGGTATTAATGTTAAATGCTACAGTACACAAAGTACACACATGACATTACAGATGTTCAGTGCCCATACTGGAACTGGTGTGACTTTTTCTCTTCCTTTTAGCAATGTGCAGTTCCTTTCTGAACTGCACAGGGCTCAACACTAACTTTTTAAAGTGGTTGCCGGCTTGGCAACCAGGCATCAGCTTTTGGTTGTCGAAATTGACAATACGGTTGCCATGTTTTAAACTGCCTGTATTTGGAGCAATTCATTTATTTATGTTTTTGTGTGATATTGTTTTAATAATGAAACAATGAGATAATGGACTGCAATATAGCTTCCCATCTCTCTCAAATAGGGGTGCAACAGATCACAAAACTCACGGATCGGATCACGGTTTTGAGTCACGGATCGGATCAATTTTCGGATCAGCACAAAAAAGGGGGGAATTTAAATGATTATTAAAAATGTAATAACAATACATTTTAACAATAATTACTTCTTTCACCAGTAAGTTGCTGTTAAAAGACAAAAGCAGATGAGAAAATGGTATTTTACAATAACTATGAATGCACCACGAGGTTTACCAGTTTTAAGTAAACGCATCATTTTGTCCGGTCTGTGTTGTTTTTCAGACAACAGCAGTAACAGTGCTAGTTTGTGTCTTTTAGCTCATAGCTTTAGCGGCAGACTGTTGTACGTCCCGCTGTTGGAATCCTCCACAGTGAAATACAACCACACTTTTACACCGTTTAGCTTTCAGCATTTTAACCTTGTTGAATCCAGTTACTGCTGTAGCTAATGGTAGGCTAACGTTAGCTGCTGCCAAGTGTAACATGTTATTAGTTTTTACTAGCGTCCAATGCAGCGATGTTTCTGTTGCCTGTAACGTTGGTTTTGGAGCATCAGATAGCAGCGCCGACATTTAGGTGGCACCGTAATGAGGCACCGAAATCCTATCCTATTGCTGTTGCTATTCTGTCCGATAAGATACCGGGCACCAGTGCCATATTAGCACCGGATTTTAACATGCGCCGTTAACGTGAACAGAAAATTGCGTTGCCTGTTTGTTTTCACGGCAAACGTGAGTGAGTGGAAAGCGGTCGCATAACAACTGAAATGTTGGGTTGCGCACAAACGTAGTGTTTAAACTTTACGGAGACAACCAAATAAAATATTGACTTCTTTTGAAATAAGATTTTCCAGTTTTGATTTGTTTTTATATTTTAAAAAAGAAATATTGAACAGGTGGTTGCCAAAGGGGGCAACCAGAGGCCACGAAATGGTTGCCAATTGACTCAATCTGGGCCAACCGTTACTGTCGAGCCCTGCTGCAATCCTTGTCAGTAATGCCCCATCTTGTTAGCCTCGACCTGGTAGTAAAATCTCATCTGAGTGATCGGATCACAAGTGGACAGACAGCTCTAAGTACAGGTGAAAACACACTTAGGACGCATTGAGATCGGATCACTCAAACCACATTCAGTGGTGGTCTGAGCCACGTGTCCACATTCTTATAGCAGTGAGAACGGGAATGTGTCCTGGGCCACATTAAGGACCGCCTACTCAACTGTGAGCGGAACTACTTACTCATTCAAAGTATTTCTCCACAGATTAATCCACTGAGAGTGAATCGTGCATTTTGGATGTTATTATCAGGTGATGTGTCGCTTTTTTCCCCCGGTGCTGCCTGCTTTTATATCCCCGGCTGTCTGGAGATCTGTGTATTTTTAGTTTCATAAAACATCCCAGAATTCACGAATATGTATGATATTACTAAAAACATTTCTGCTCTTACGTCGTCTCCTTTTGTTATTTATGTATGATTTATGTGAAAGTATCAACTGACATTTATAAACATACACACACACACACACACACACACACACACAACCAGCCTATATGCAAACAGAAATGATGTATGTGTACATTTGCATATAGAGCGGGAAAGTGAGATCCAATCACAAGTGGTCAGTCAAGACGCATATGGAGACATTCTACTGCCATGTGAAAACCCACGTACAGAGCTGTCCACTTGTGATCGGATCACCCAGGACAGATGTTAAAACCAGGTCGAAGCAGGCCCTAACCGTCCCATCGTCCTGTGGAGGCTGCAGACAATCATGTTCTACCTCTGTCACACATGGGGTGTCCAGCTGCTTCTTTTCACCTGCTTATGAGGGGCAACACCTGGAGGGCGTACTCTAACACCTGGGAGTTTCACACTAATCTATCTAGATTCATCCGCCAACGGTGCAGCCTTGTGAGCAACTAGTAGGAGTCACCCTCACTGGCTTTCCATCTGTGCATAAGATGCACACAATCAAGATTAAAGAAAAAGAAAATTCTGCACGATACCTGCTACAGGGAAGTGAGAAAATACAGTTTCTTCTGTTTCTGTAATGTCGGTGTAAGATATGATTGATTGCAAATAGTGGGTAAATGTTCGATAGAAAGCAAAAGCAACAATGTTATGCGTTTTGGGGTGAAGACGGTCAAAGGACAACTAGAACTAGTTTTAGGTGGCACCTAAATCGTGGTTACAGCTGCTGCCGTGGTCCTGCTTGACGCCCTGCTACGCCCTGCACTGCTACTACTATTATTTCTAGTCATAGTTCTATTATCTTTATTGGTACTATAATTGCCACTGTTCATCATACCAATTGCTATCATTATTATGAATCATATTTCTCCATATCTGTATATCTGTCTCAGTGTCTCTGTGTCCCAGCGGCAGATGGCCGCCCATGAGAGTCAGGGTCTGTCTGAGGTTTCTGCCTGTGAAAAGGAATTTTTTCCTCGCCACTGTCGCACCAAATGCTTGCTCGTGGGAAATTGTTGGGTCCCTGTAAATTATAAAGTGTGGTCTAGACCTACTCTATCTGTAACGTGTCCTGAGATAACTCCTGTTGTGTTTAGACACTATACATTTTTTTTCAATTGAACTGAACTAGCTTTGTTCTGAGTTAATTTCATATAATTGCAGTTATACTAGTTCTTTTGTTTTTGTTTAGTTTTGACCATTGTATTCCTTGTATCCACAGCATCACATGCACAAAACAATATACAAGAAAGAAGAAGTAGGCTAACAGGAAAATGTATAAGAACAAAAGCGTAAAGAAAAACAGAAAGGAGGAAAACTGTTGGAATTGTATTAAATGTCTTTACTCGTTCTTGACTGCTGTTAAAGTGTATTATTAATACCATATAGCCTATTAATAATACATGTATGCATCAGATAGTAAAAAGCTTAAGATACTCTAAGTAAAAAATGGTGTCAGGGCTGTTTCCGGGTTTTTTTTTAATTCTTTTAAACAGGGTTTGTTGATAAAAGCAGCAGAGCTGTTTCACAATAAAACGCTCTGATTTCAGTTTCACTTATTGGGTCACTGAAGGCTTTGTCCCATAAATAGGACCGAACATACACACACACACACACACACACACACACACACACACACACACACACACACACACACAATGTCCACTGCTGTCTAAAGCACCAACAGAGGAACAAAAAAAGGAAAAGAAATAAAGAACGGATTTATCAACCCACTGAGAGAGAAAGAGGATGTTGTGTTTTAGGATGTCCGTTCAGTAAAAGTAGGTCACGCACACACACACACACACACACACACACAACAGTGTCTGACCTGGACAAAAAAAATACAGCTACACACACACACACACACACACACGCACACACACTTCCACACACGCACGCACATACACACACACACACACGCACGCACGCGCGCACACGCACGCGCGCGCACACACACACACACACACACACACACACACACACACACATGCACACACACATTCTGTTTATGTGTTTGCAAAACAGTTGTGTTCATTTCTTTTGGTTTGCCTTTGCCTTTCCTGATTATTAAAATATTTTTTTGCACTACAAGCTCAAGCTCCAAAAGTATGTGCATGTGTGTGTGTGTGTGTGTGTGTGTGTGTGTGTGTGTGTGTGTGTGTGTGTAGGCTATATCTTTTTGTTTCCGTGCTCTTGCATTTCTATTTTTGTTTGGACCAGTTTCAGTTTGCACCTTGTGAGTGAGGATATTTTGTTTTTTGGAGACTGGGACGTTTTTAGAAAGTGAAGACGTCTTTGGAAAGTGGGGACATTTTTGGGGAGCGGTAACATTTCGGAAAAGTAAGGACATTTTGTAAAGAGGACATGTTTGGAAAGTGAGGGCATTTATGAGAACTGATGACATTTTTGGGGAGTGACCTTTTGGGAAATTGAGCACACTGAAAAGTGTGGGTATTTCTGGAAAGTAGACATTTTTGAACATTGAATGTTCATGTTGGAGGCAGTGGCGCAACTACCCAGTGTCAGAGGGGTATGCAGCAACAATTTTGGCAATTGGCAACCTAATCATCACCCCTGGTTGATGTGATTTGAGTGGTGAGTGGCTTTCCATCTCTATCTGCACTATTTTCCCCCCAAAAAGGACACAGTGAAAAGGTCAACAGAACTTCAAACCATACTGGACATTTAGTTTTGTGTGGTCTAATAGAACTCCTACCTGATGTCATCACTGGTCTCATCTCTACCTGATGTCATCACTGGTCTCATCTCTACCTGATGTCATCACTGGTCCCATCTCTACCTGATGTCATCACTGGTCCCATCTCTACCTGATGTCATCACTGGTCTCATCTCTACCTGATGTCATCACTGGTCCCATCTCTACCTGATGTCATCACTGGTCTCATCTCTACCTGATGTCATCACTGGTCTCATCTCTACCGGATGTCATCACTGGTCTCATTTCTACGTGATGTCATCGCCGACCTCATGTCTGTCTCATTCACTCCTTGCCTGTGTTCTTCTCCACTAAGACATATTGTCAAACAAACATTATGTAATAGATTTTTCATTAGTTTTTTCATATCAATAATATTAAGAAATTAATCTGTTGGTATCAAGTGGCTCCCCGTACACTTCCACCTAATGTTAGACCTTCCTGTTGCCTTCCCCTGTCTTTCCTGATCCACCATCCTCACACCTGAATGAAATGAACTCACTGTTAAATATAGCAGCCTCAATTCAATTCTTAAATCAGCCTAGTGATGGCATCAGATAAGACAACTATTATGCAGTAAGGTTGTGCTGCTGTTGAAATTACATTCGCATTTTGTATTTTAAATATTTATATATTTTTTTCATATTTATTTATTTTTCTTCTTGTCATTTATTGTGCATGCTACCTTATATTTACCAGTTGTTATTTTACCTTAATAAAACTGAGATATGTCATGCATGGGATTGGTACCATAGGGTTTAACCAAAATGTAAATGTAGCTATCAGCAACATTGGTTTGCATTAAGCTAGCCGTAAACCCCACTTTAGCTGCTAGTGTTAGCAAACACTAGCTAGTCTGAGAACAGTCTGTTAACATGAATATTTGCAAGCCTCCAAGTTTGGCAAATCTATGCATGATTCAATGATAAACCATAGTTACAGCATTAGTTATGTTTTCCAGATTCTTGTCATTTAATGTACATGCTACCTTATATTTATCAGCTTTCCGCTCAGCAACCTTGGTTTTGCATATTGTAAGCTAGCCGTAAACCCACTTTAGCTGCTAGTGTTAGCAAACACTAGCTAGTCAACAGTCTGTTAACATTAATATTTGCAAGTCTCCAAGCACAGACGTCACACTTTAAATCCTACCTGTTGCCTCTCACTATACACTTATTTAACTGCTGTCACATCCCTGGACATGTCATCTCCTTTTCCCTCTTTTTCTATTTTTAGCCCCAACAGCTGTTTTGCTTTGCTCTTTTTCCATAGACGACAACTTATTACTCGTACCCGCTCACTCAGCGCTCACGGCGCCCACCCGCTCCCCGCTCCCTCCCCTCCGCCTCCCCCTTCTATGTCAACATTCTATGATGGAATCTTATGACACAGGGTGCCTACTCTAGCCTGTTAGTCCTCTAAAATGTTATATAATAACATAGAGAAAATGTAGAAATTATTTAGAAACGCACAACAGCAGCTACATATTGAAAATACCCCTCGCTTTGGCGCCCCCCAATGGTGCTGCGCCCCTATGCGCCGCATATAGCACATACCCACTTTTTACGCCACTGGTTGGAGGACTCTTCAGTACACAAGCTCTTGTATTTCTTAAGCTTCAGGTTTACACATTATGTGTGAGGACATTTTTGTTTTTTGTAGTTTGGGGATATTTTTAGACAATAAAGGATATTCTTTAAAATAGAGGACATTATGTCCAGTCCTCACCTCTTCATAGGGCTGTTTGAGGTTTAAGACCTTTAGGTTTAAGGTTAAAATTGCAGTTTATAACACCTTAGTTTAGTTTTTTTTTCATAGTTTAGTCCCATTTCTATCAGTAACAAAGGGGCACTCCACAGATTTTACCCATTGAAGATTGGTTCATTTTCAAGAGTACAGTATTCAGCCTGGAAAACAGGTGTATCATGTCTTCTGTGGCTCTAGAGGAGCTTTGTTAAGTCGGTGAAGATCCCTGATGATGTCATTGTGATGTCATAAGGGTCACTATAGCTTGGGATTCAGACCAGTTGTAACAAAAAGCTTGTATGTACTGAAAGGTTTATGCCTCGACGCAGAGGTCCAGGGTTCGAATCCGACCTGTGACAACGTCCTGCATGTCTGTCCCCTTTCTCACCTAGCTGTCCTATCAAAATAAGGGCAGAAAAAGCCCAAAAAAGAATCTTGAAAAAAAATAAAAGCTTGTGTTTTGAACTAGAGGTGTGGAGTATGAAAGAAGTGGGTCTTAATATAAGACTATCAAGTTGCATTATGGATGAACTTCGTCTTTTTGGATCTTGACTAATACAAGGAAAAAGTCAGGATATCTCGGCCTCTGCTGCTTCGATTTGGAACCTTCTAAATCTGTCTCATAAGATCCCTACGGAAGTAAATTACTAAACTGCTGTTGTTTGAGGACCTTCACAAATGCAGTAAGCATGTGTGCAAGTCTTTATTTGCATTTCAGTTAACATCATGTCAGGAAAAAAGACACCTTTCAAAAAGGGTCAAATGAGGTAAAATGAGGAAAAAAATGACAAAAAAAACCCCCAAAACAAATGCACCTCTAGAAAAACGGCACAGCGACAGAAAGTAGCTGTCGTTTTTCCAGGGCGTGCTTGATTCATGTTTTTTTGGGGATT
Source organism: Sander vitreus (assembly GCF_031162955.1). Classification (NCBI taxonomy): domain Eukaryota; kingdom Metazoa; phylum Chordata; class Actinopteri; order Perciformes; family Percidae; genus Sander; species Sander vitreus. The sequence continues at coordinate 26,015,184 of NC_135870.1, read as the reverse complement.
TTGTTTTCTTTACCAACGCCTAATAAAAGGTTGACAAACCATCTGTTTCTCTTTCCCCCTGATGCCTTGCCCAAAGGTCCCCCCATCCTGGGACTGGCACCATGCCCAAACACATCCATTTATCCATCCATCCCTTTCTCCCCCTTCTCCTCCCGTACCCACTCCCTTTCTTTTCTCACGTCCTCCTCCCTTCCTCGCCTCATCTCCCTCTCGCTCCTCTGCCCTCCCGTCTGTACCTTCCTCATACCTTCTCTACATTTTCCTTCTTTGAGCTCCTTCTCTCCTTCCTTTGTTCCTTCCTCTCTCTTCTTCATCCTCGCCTGCTCTCCTCATCTCCCACTTTGTCCCCTTCTGTCTTTTCTTCCCTTTTCCTTCCTCACCCCTTCGTTGTTCTTCCTCTTCTTCACACCATTTTCGCTCTCTTTCCCCGTCTGTCTCCCTTCCCACTCCCTTTTTTTTAGCTTCCTTTTTTAATCTGTCCTCTGTTTTTTTCCCCTCATCCTTGCCTCTCTTCCTCTACTCATGTCCTTCTTTCCCCTCTTCTGTCCTCCCTTCTATTCACCTCCCTCACCCCCTTACATTGTTTCCTCCTCTTTATTTGCTCTTCATTCTCATCCCCCTCTCTTCTGTCTTTTTCCCACCTCTGCTTCTCCTCCTCCTTTTCCCTCCATTGTTATTCTTAGTGAACTCCTCTCTTTCTCTCTTTTCTGTCTTTCCTTTATATATCCCTTCTCACCAGCATGTATATGCCTTTTCTTCCTTGTCTATCTGTCTCCTTCTCCCTTACTCCATCATTTCATCCCTATTTTCTCTTTTTCCTCGTTTCTCTCCCTCCGTCTTCTCTCCTCTGAATTCTTCATTCTTTTTTTTTATATTTTTCTTCCCTCCCTACTCCCCCTTTCCCTCTTTCTCCTTACCTAGCAACCTCATCCTTCATTCCTACCTCTCTCTCTCTCCTCCACTTTCTCCCTTCTCTTCTCCGTCTTCCTTTCCTACCCATTTAAACCTCTCTCGCCCGTTATGCATATTCATAAACCTGCAAACATTCCCATCCAATAGCGTTTAATCCCTCCCTGTATTAGTGTGTGTGTGTGTGTGTGTGTGTGTGTGTGTGTGTGTGTGTGTCGGTGTGTGTGTGTGTTTGTGTGTGTGTGTGTGAGCGAAGGGTTAAGGGAAGAAAACACACACACACACACACTCCTCCTCCCAAACATCTAGCAGCTGGCCAACAGATGGGGCCCGCAGCCAAAAAAGCAGCAGCGGCAGTGCCACAAAAATAAAAAATTACAAGATGCCAGTGGAATTTATTTAAGGGCAGGAGGGGGTGGAGGGGCTGCACCTCCTCTTTCTCCTCATTTTTGCCTCACTTCAATCAGTGCCTTTCTCCCTCATTGCCCAAAATGTACATGATTGTTGGCGCTCCATCCTCAGCCTCTCATCCGTGCATCCCACATCACCGGGTGCTTAAGTCCAAACCGATATGAATTCCTTTATAGATGGGCTGCCTGTCTGTACAACAAATTATCAATTACACTCAGTGCATTCTAAGAATTAACCAGAAAAGAGGACAAATCTCAGACACTCAAACCAAAATGGCCGACATTAGATTAAAAGACTGTATAGAAATAGGTTGGGGGTGGTGGATGGGTCAAATGAACACAGGACTGTCACTTTAAAACGAACCGAAATTAC
>NC_135870.1:25845992-26010992 GCF_031162955.1 Sander vitreus | reverse complement strand
TATAAAGTAACACAAAATTGTAATTGTACTGTACAATAGTACAGTAGTTGAGTAAATATATTAAGTTATGTTTCACCACTGCAGACGCAAGAGCAGATATCCAGTAAACAGTGAGAAAATAAATACAAGAGCACATAAATATAGTGTTTAAAGCCCCACATGTGGCTTTTGGATGCTAATTTGTCTAAGTACTTAAGCCAAATGCTAACTTCTTCACAATCATGACAATAAAGAAGGGGTTTTTTTATAAAAAAAATTTCATTAAAAATGGAAAGGGAGGTTATAATAGTTTTGAATTAGTTATTATTTTAGTTTAGTTTTGACTTTTTTGATTTCATTTTCTTTTTGGTTTTAGTTAGTTTTCAGAGTGTGTCTGGTAGTGTGTTAGTTCAGTTTGTTACCCGTTTATTGGTCGATCTGTTCAGCATTCATCTGATTGCAATGAATTTCCATAGAAATGTTTTCCCCACATGATGAACTCTTTAGATTTGTATGACCCCATGGACTTTCCTCGAGCGCCACCCTCAGGACAAAATTGACATTTTTAGCTTTAAGAATAACTGAATCATCAGCATATTGTTTGTTCTGTTTAACACTTTCATATTGTCGTGGCTTTAACGAACACTGCAGCCTTTAGAGGACACTAGCAGCTCTTTAGAGTGTTAGTCTGAAGCGTAGTGGGAATTGTTTATACAATTTCAGTTTTTTACTGTGGAAAATACACATCCAAGCATGACTGCAGTTCTACATTCTGTTACAAGTCCAACGGGATCAGGTGTGTTTATTTTGTAGACCTTTTCATCCCTTCCCCCTGCTGCCCACCTGCGCTGCACCTGACGTCAACCCCACTGAGACACACACTCATGGTCAACACAACAAACACACTTACATAAAAATGAATATGCAAACACACACACACACACACACACACACACACACACACACACTAACAAACACACAAAACACCCCTGAACTACACCGTACATCCCCATCATCATCATCATCATCATCATCATCTCTGTCTCCCATTTGAATTCCTTTCAAAGCATTTATTCTTTCAAAGAGACAGTCATGGCAACTAGAACCCAACTTGTGGCCCACACACACATTTTTGTCCCCATCTGGTCACCATTCAGCAGGATGCGTACTCTCTCTGTAGCTGTGTGTTGAAGCGAACACTCTCACAACCCTCACTCAGCTCTGTTCTGCAAAGGTTCACTTATTGATCTTTGACATTCATTGCCTCTGTTGGTGGCTAGCAGGAACTGCATCAAGATTTAAAAACGGGGGCGCCTGGGTAGCTCACCCGGTAGAGCAAGGGCCCATCTATAGAGGTTTACCCCTTGACACAGCGGCCGCAGGTTCAACTCCACCCTGCAGCCCTTTGCTGTGTGTAATTTCCCCTCTCTCTCTGCAGTCTTCAGCTGTCCTATATAAATAAAAGCCTAAAAGTGATTTCCATTAAGTTGCACTAACCAATAGCTGTTTGTTAAAAAGTGTATTATTCATGATGATCATATAAAATATTAGATTCAGAACAATTTAACCGCAACACTGATGCAAAGATTTCCCCAGAGTCAGAGGAGGAAATGGATCAGTTTCATCTTTGTGCATCCAGGACGCGAAATTACAAATCCCACTATGGCCACGCCAAGACCCGCCCTGCGAAGCAGCTCGATTGGTTGGGGTTAGGCATTTGACCTTGAGTGGTTAAGGTTAGGATAGCCGATTGGACCTGTACAAATGGGGTTACGTTACCTTGCGTAAGCATGGCAAATAAATGCTATTGAAGGGCGGGTCTTGGCGTGGCCATAGTGGGATTTGTAATATCGCATCCAGGACAGCGATAAGTCTAGGGTGTGTTTGACCTAGCATACACTGTAAAAAGAACTGTTATTTTATGAATTATTCCGTTTTATTTTACAGCACAAAAATATCAAAAAAAGACAAAAACAGACTGTGAATCGACATGTCTTTGGTAAAAAACATGAAAAACCTGTCACTGTCAATAACCATTAAATTGCCATTAATGCCAATGGCCAATAAATGAATTTGTTTTCACATACAAAGAAATAAATGTATCTTTTATATTTATCATTTCACAAATATGTATATTTTATTTAATAGATTAAACTGTTAAAATTAAGTGTAATTCTTTAAATACATTTCTTAAATTAGATAGAATTAGTAAATATCGAAAATTAGTTTTAACAGGTGTAAATATCATTCATTCATTCATTGAACATTAAAGGTACAGTAGATAAGCCTTATAAAACTAACTTTCTGTCATATTTGCTGAAACTGCCCTCATGTTCCAGTAGAACTACATGAAGCAGGTCATTAAAAAAAAAAATCTGGCTCCTCTGGCACCACCTACAAAAATCCACAGCTCCCTGTTCAGATGCACCAATCAAGGCCATGCTCATGCACACGTATTCATTCTCCCTTGTGGGGGGAGGGGCTTAGGAGAACGTTTTGGGCTTTAGCGGAAAGGGGGCAGGGACTGAGAAGTTGTCGATGTTCACATTTTTTGGCTAAGTCCTGGATCTTCACACTCCTACCTACGGCACCTTTGAAAAGCCAAAAATACACAAGATATCATTTAAAATTAAAGCTACAGTGAGTTATTTTCTGTTAAATTCCAGTATTTGATTTTGGTGCCCCCAGTTGCCTGAATGTTTTCCATTTTTTGCTTTTTTTTTTTTTTTTTACAGTCCACAAAGACTAGAAGCAGCTAGGGGAAACTGCTGTTCTGCACATTTTCAGCCAATGCATGATAGCTCTGCCATTATAAACATGCTAACATTAACTATCAAGCTCATTTTAATTTTAGTACACTCATGCACAGAGATTAAACTGATATCTATCTTCTCATGTGACTCTGGGGAAGATGGAAAACAAACATTTTCTACAGTCCTTTAAGACGTCCGTAGACATTTATAATAATGTAATAATAAATATATTTCCCTAATCTGACACAGTGACTGTTTTAACAGAAAAAAAGATACGTGTAGTCTGAACCCAGCATCTGCATAGGATGAGTCACCGTTAAAGGTAACTACCGTTTTTCTTCAACCTGGAAAGAAAACCTCAAAAAACAAGTTAATAGGGCAATTGTGCAGCTTGTATTTACGTTCACATAAGTGCTTGTTTTGACATTGACAAGCTTAGATTATTATTCTAAGTGTCTGACAACATTAAGTACATGATTTTTAAGGAGGTTGACCTTTCTGTTAAAAAGTCAGATCATTTTAGTGGCAAAAAACAGCACTTTTAGTGGATCAAATTGACGATTCACATATGCCCCCAATGGGTTACATTGCAGCCCGCTCTGTGGCTGCCAGTTACAGTGTTTACGCTTAATACTGGACTAGTTTCAAAGATTGTTGTTCCCATCAGACACTTGCACACGGAAACATAAGAAAATAGGGTCCAGGTTGAAAAAATATGTAGTTACACTTTAATAACTCAGTTTCCAAATTGGACTTTTTTTACACATTTAAAACGTTTCAACTTGCCGTGTGTAACTCGCTGTGTAACTTTCCCTCGACAAGAGTTAATTTGTGTGTGTGTGTGTGTGTGTGTGTGTGGGTGTGTGTTTGTGTGTGTGTGAATGCCCAGAGGCCCAGGATCTAAAATAAGCAGCTTTTTTTTCTGGTTCCAAGCAGCCACCTGTGGACAGCACTGTGTGTGTGTGTGTGTGTGTGTGTGTGTGTGTGTGTGTGTGTGTGTGTGTGTGTGTGTGTGTGTGTGTGTGTGTGTGTGTGTGTTTTCATTAGATGTCTCACTGTGTGGTTCGTGTGTTTGGTGTGTATCTGTCCTGCTTTATAGTTTTGTGTTTTAGTGCATGTTCTCATATTTTGACCCCTCTCCACCCGCCTCCCTCCAGTTTCCCTTATTTGGGATGGGTGGGTTACTGGTCATCCAGCCCTCCAGATGTTCTCACAAACTGAGCTGTTCCACATGCAGGCTCCAAACCAAAACCAGTGGTAAAAGAGACTTCCCAGAATACATTGTGAATGGAGCTGAAGAAGGCTGAAAACCAGTGAAAGCAACCAAGGATTTGTACAAATGTAAGCATTTCTTAGTATATACAGTGTAGATTGTAGGTGAGACAAATTAATGTTTAGATATGAACTGTGTTCAACTGTACTATGTACAGCCTGTTATGCAGATTTTACAATAACAAGTCCTGAATCTTGATAAAATGCATAAAAAGCATATGTAAAATTCAGCTTTCAAATGAATTTCACATTTTCTTTCACCCGTAACACATTTTTAATAGAGAAAATAGGAGTTATGTGGAGAAAAAATGTGGTTGCGTGCATGTGTTGAGGAAGTGCCTGGTGGGTAGTCCTCACCTGCTCTATGCCCTCTCTCACCCCTCTCTCCCATCCCCCTGTGTGTTGACGTCAGTATCGGTGGTGAAGCAGACCACAGGCTGCCTGCAGAGCCCTTTGATCCCACACTCCACTCTATTAGAGCTCTCATATGGACTTCACATCACACACACACACACACACACACACACACACACACACACACACACACACACACGCAGAGATGGTCTGTAGCCTGTCATTTGTCTGTGGTTTAATAAAGTTCTCTTTGACAGACTGACTAAGTGATGAACTGAGCTGTCAGGTGGACAGAAGCTTTACAGTATACAAACACAATGTAAGATCATATTTTTATACTGTAGGACTACATTATGATACCACAGATTGACATTTTTATTTTCTAGAACTACATCATACTGTAGTAGTTTATGTAAAGCATATGTAACCCACATAAATAACATTTCTGAAGAGCAATTTTTGAAGGGGACACAAATAATACAGCCACAATTATACTCGTAGAGGACGTGTGTACCAGATGAAAGCCTTAATACCATCATTAGTTTAGCATGGAGACTGTACCATTATCCTTATTTTCAATGTTTCTCTTGATTCAATGAAAAAGCTGACTAAATTGACCAAAATATTCTTCTTTAAAACCATTTATTTATTTCTAAGTTGTTTACAATCAAGCCACAGAAATACCTTAAAACATAATGACTTCTTTCGAAAATATTTCCCCATATAAAAGATACAATGCTTTTGTACACTTGTTAAATTAGCTGATCGTAATGTTAATTAGTGAGCCACTGGTAAAGCTCATCTGCTCACCCTGACAGACACACACATCCAAAATATGAACTGAGCTCAACACACTGAGACTCTACACCTGACTGTCCCTGGTCTCCCTGAGACTCTACACCTGTCTGTCCCTGGTCTCCCTGAGACTCTACACCTGTCAGTCCCTGGTCTCCCTGAGACTCTACACCTGTCAGTCCCTGGTCTCCCTGTCCCTCAGTTCTTTCTGTCTCCTTTGCCTGTAACATAGTGATGTTAGTAGGCTATTTCCATAAGCACCCATTCTTATAAATATGTTACCAAATTGTCTCGATATGAGGACTTATTGTACTTACTTGGCGTTTTGGTGTACTGAAAAAGGATCTTATGTCTGTTTTTCATTTCCCTGTCATTTTATCTGGGCAACAACACCACAAATCTTTAACGTCAGATGTCTAAATATGAGTTAGGTTCATAGGTTCACCACGCGGTCATATTATAATTATAAAATGATCTTGCGTCCTCCACATAAATATTAGGTTTCTTCTGGGACAGAGGATATATATTTATCTGATCAGCCACTTAACTTCATATTCAGCAAAACACAACTGTACATCTTCAATATTAACCCTAATATCAGTTCACACACATAACGTTAGGCTTATCGCTGTGGTAACGTTAGTTGCAGTGGGTGCATTTCTATCCAACAAGCTATTAAACAAGCTAGGTAACGTTACGTTATATTACACTAACATAGCGAACTTTTTGTCATGACTAATTCATTAATTACTCAGCATCATTTCTATTTGAGAAAAGAACAACTTCATCCGATGTTTAATGTGAATAAAATAGCCTTGAACCGCCTACTTACTACATACCTGTCACTACCCGATGTGACTGTGAGTCTAGTGCAGATCCTGATGTACAGCAGGCAGTGGACCAAACCACTGTGAGGCAAGGGCGGGGGGACTCAAAATGTTTCTAAACTTAAAAAGCATTTTTGGGGGTTTGTATTGTTTTACTACTTACACAGATATTTTAAGTATACATCATTATGTTGTTTACAATACGCAGCATTGTTTTAATGATATTTCTAGGTGGGGACAACCATTAGATGAGGGGGACCCCCCTGGGATTTACGCCCTTGGATCTGACACCTGATGGGCTGTGCTTCTTTCTGACAGTCACCCAGCCTCCTGGCTACATTAGGTCAGCCCGCACCGATTAATGTTACTGGGGGCTAAGATACAGCCAAGTTTCCCTAGTGCTATGTTTGCTAGCTTTCCCGTATTAGCTGGGACGTCCCTTATTTTGGGCCTTAATTATTTATCCCATACGTGACCCCCATTCTCCCGTTTATTGACTGTTATGCTGATCTAACCACTGACTGATACAACAGTAACAGCAGCAGTGCTGATCACAACACTTAGAATGATTCCCCCTCTCACGCGCATTAGTATACGTTAAGTAAATACGCAAATTTCTCCACAAAAAAATGTGGAAATACGGATTAAACTGCAAATATGGATAAACCTGCCTTCTTTACTTTGTTGCAAGGGAATTTTCATTTGGCCATGGAGATGAGAATGACTTAGTCTCGCTTTGCCAGTCCTTCCTCCACAGCGCTGCGGAGGAGGGTCTGGCTAGTCCACAAAGCAATCCGGGATGGGAGAAAAACATGCTCTCGTTTATTGGCATTTTTTTTTAAACCAATTACAATAGTCTTAGGCGACGCTAAGCACCAAGCAGAGACATGGTGCCTCTGCAAAACAGCCTCGGGGAGGGAACTTGTTTGGTGCAACAGAAAACTCAGATTGGACAGATAGTCTAGCTAGCTGTCTGGATTTACACTGCAGAGATCTGAGGAGCAGATTCTGTTTTCAATAAAATATATTTCAAAAATTAAATGAATTACAACACAAAGAAAGTGGAAGGTGACGAGACATCCGAAAACATACATCCAAAAAGAGTGACATCCGGCGGAATTTTCGGCAGAACGAGAGCAATCCTGGAAGTGGAACGTCATGGATATAGATTAAGAATGACTTAAACCAACATTCATCCAAAGAAATGAACACATCGACAAACTATTATTAAACCTACTGTATGTTGCCAAGGCATGAGAGCATTGTATTCATATTTAATTAAGATATCTGAGCTATTATTATGACAAATGGCTTAAAGTAGACATATTATGCTTTTTTTGTATTTTCTGTCATAGCTACAATGTTATAATGTCGGATTTTCATGTTAAACGTTAGCCTGGTCCTACCAGACTCTGGTACATTTCATTTGTGAGAGTCTGGCCTCTCTCCATTGACAAGTGTTAACTTCCTTGAAGGCGGGTACTCTGTTGAAGTGTAAAACTATTGGATCTGCTCAAAGCCACTCTGGATCTGCCATAACCAATCGCACACGTTTGGTCGTGACGTATGTTATGCGCATGTGCAACAAGAGGGGAGACCATTAAGGCTTATATTTAGCATTAGCATCGCTAGCGTTAGCCTTAGCCAACTCCACCACTAACGGAGCGAGCTGGAAAATCAAACTTTTGCCGAACCCCGTGGGGAGGAGGGCCACGACATCATGGCCACCAACACACCTCAGCAAAGATTGTTCTTGCTCGGGCTTTGACTTCTGGATATTCTGCAGCGTTGCCACAACGGACCGAATGGCTTCGTTCGCATCTTTCTCCGCCTGCAACTCTAGCGCACGGCCTCAACGTCATTGAAAATTGAGCCTAAGTAAGTAGGAGGGCGGAGCCAGGCTAGTTAAAAGTGGCCAAAGCTGCAAATAATGAGGTAAACATATTTTAGAGAAATCCCTCTGAGCTAAAACGTTCAGATCTCCAACTATTATGAATGCGCCAAATAGTAGATTGGCTTTACCAGATAAAATATTTTCAGTTAATCCTACGTTGACACTGGAGGAGCACAGCGCACGGAGACATCTGTCTGGAAACATTGTGGAATCAAGTACATTTTTCAAACTTAAAATGACATTTAAACACGGTAACGCTACAATCACAAGTGACATACATCGCACCCGGAAGACGCTGCAGAGCGGAAGAGAGCGATTTGCAAACGGCATTTATATCTGGGGAACTGATTTGTGCGTTTGCATTGGCCCATTGTGTGGGCGGAGCAAGGGGAAAAATTAACCTGCCAGTTACACATACACAAGAGGTTCATCTCTTTGAAAAAGAACAGCAGATACAAGTGTGAATGGAAATGGAAACATAGAATTCACAGCCAGAGGCTTGTTTATATAAGTCTGTTAATTTGAGTAAAGGTTGTTACCTTCTTATTAGAGTCTAATAAACAGGTTTCCACTCAGGTGAGCAGTGTGGACAATTATTCTTTGACAACTTCACAACAGCAAAATCAAGGGGAAATAAATAATTCCCTGGCAGACATCATATTGTTAGGTTACACAGCAGCCTTTCATTCTACTGAGTCTTAAGTTTCTTTATAGCTCTTCCTCTTCTCGTTGAGTTTCTCGCGCTTCTTTTCTCACCCTCCTCCCTCATCGAAGGTGAAAATGTACCCAAAGGGAGTCTCTTTTTCCTTCTCTCGTCTTCACACCTTCCTCATCAGTTCTGCCAAGTTCCCCCCAAAGGTGTGCTGCAGTGTGACTCGCCGCAGGAAATGGTAACGAGCTTAGAAGAAATGTTATCACCTGTTTATTTTATTTTCAGACGTAGAGGCTAACAGGCGGAAATTAAGAATCGCATATTACATTTATTGATGCAATATGTTTCATTTTTTCATACTGTCTAGATGTTTTATAAGTGTAATTCAATCAGAAGTTAAAATACTTGCAAAAAGTCTAATCAGAGAGAACGTTTTGGATGATCATTTGAAGTTTGAATGCCAGTTTAACGTATGTGATTTTTTCCCCTCTTTTGTTAAAAACAGGCTGTTAAGGTGAGAAATTCTCACTTTCACAGCTTTTGTCTTCTCATGCTGTCGTTGTTACATTGTTCTCTTTGCTGTTTTGTTAATGTAATTCAAATGACAGTAGTAGTTTATCTAAGCCTGCAAAGTAAAATGTGTTTCTATATTTCTTTCTATATTTCTTTTTGCTACTGTCCAACGCTGCTTGCAATACAAGATAGATTTAGCGCTGTGACCGCGTCACATCTTGCTAATGTAGGCTGCTTTTTAATTTGCCAGAAGGTGTCAGATCATCACATAACAGATCAGCCAGATCAACCAGTTAGCATAAAACCAAACCGTTTAGCCTCGTACACCTGACCGGACCGATGAAACCATATATCGACCCAACTCTACAGAGCATGTCCAGTATCTTTTACCACCTTCATGCTCTTCTGTATGAATGCTGCAGCAACTTCAGCAACAGACCGATAACACCAGGTGGGCCTGGCACCACATGGTGTGTTTAAGGAGCTTAGCCCCCTCAGTTGTACTTTTTGTCCCCTCTGTTTACCTCATAACAACTTGACGGCTACCAACATAGGTTCTTTCAGAGGATGTAGCGGGCCCAGTTTTAACGTAAGCAATCCATTGGTACAAAACCATGACATGCTAGCTTGTTGGGAACCAGGGTAAATAAAGCTCCAAATTTAGGTTGAATTTATTTTATAAATTGCCCCTTCATAGTCTTAAACAGCCCCCTTTTTGTCCTGGTGCCTGGCCTGCCACCAGGCGCACCTCTGATGGAGGCATTGGAGATCCTTCCAATGTCCATCAGGCTGTACACTGATGTAATACTAATGCACATTTCTGTTCTGCTCTGGTTTCTTTAAACCAATCACAATCGTCTTGGGACGGAGCAACGGTGCCTCTGCAAAATAGCCTCGGGAAGGAACTTATTTTTGGTGGTACGTTTAAAAGTTGTTTTAGTCTCACAACAGCCAACAGACATCCGACCAAAAATTAGGGACATCCGGTGGGATATTCAGCGGCACCTGAACAATCCTGGAAAAATGAAACATTGTCGATATACAGTACATTACATTGCTTATAAGCTATATAACAATGTTCAGTGGCAGAGCAGTGTGTAAGGCTTAAAGTAAGTCTTGGGGAGTACTACTGCATAAGAGAGAAAAAAAAAAAGTTCCTCAACCTCAAGGGATGTCACTAGAGTCAGCATCTGTTAGGTTCTGAAAACTACAAGTTTAGAAGAGAAAAGAAAAAACTCTGGGGCTGTGGAGTTAGAAAGAAGTGAGCTCACCAGCCCTCTGTAGCATCTCTGCTGGAGGCTAGCAGCTCAAGGCTACATTAGCCACTATTAGCATACCACCCAACACAGCCAAATCACCATTGCGGGTAATGTATGTGCATGTAATGTGCAATGTTTGCACAAGGAAGAAGAATGTGTGGAATAAAAAAAAGAAGATATCTCTGGTTCTGCTGCATTGACTTTGATTTTTTGCTACTGTCCATCATGAGTCTCACAATGTTACAGGAGGACAATGCTAAACTGGTGGAGTACTTTTTTTTTTTACCATACCATAGTTGTCATCCACAGATATTGTAGAAAGCGAGAATTTACAAAACACTGGCATTCACAGTAAGAACATGTTGTCGTTGAATATAATCCAGTTGGTTTAGCAGAGTGTGACGACTACTCCCAATCTGCCTGCCTGTCATGTTCTGCTTCTTTGTCTGCAGTTACTGGGTGTGGGCGGGTAGGTGGAGCTGGTAGGGTCGTCTGCACCTGGTCATCTGGGCGTGGTTTACAGAAGGCAAGAAAGACTGCCCTCCTGGGAGTCTCTCTCTCTCTCTCTCAGCTGGGCCTACTGCATCCATCTTACCATTTTGTTCTTTGTTTGGTTTGCTTCACATCACACCATCCATTCACCCATTACAAACACGACTGACGTCTTCTATACTTACACACCCCACCATTACACTTATGTTGAGTTAAGTTGTGTTATTAGTCTAATTACTTAAATAAACTACTTTTTGACTAATCTATCTGTGTGTGACCTACCAGCCTTGAGCCAGGCGGTAAGAGTCATCCACGTTCTGGTGTGCTATGGGTTGGCAGATTTTATTATGTATACTGAGCACCTGGGGCACAAAAAAAAATCAATCTAATCTTAGCTTATCCAGAATGAGGAAGAGGAAAGAAAATGAGGAGAGGAGAGGAAAAAATGATGGGAAAGCAGAAGGGAAGATGCAAAAGTAGGAAAAGAACATCGGAGGAGGGAAAGGAGTAAAAGCAAAGACAGGATTTAGAAGAGGATAGAAGAAAAAGGAAAGAAGACAAAAGGAAGGAGTGTTTAAAGACAAAAAAAAGAGGATAAGCGACATAAAAAACAACAAGAGCAAGATGAAGAGACAGAAGTCTAGGAATCCGGGAAGAGAGGGAAAGGAAAAGTAACATTTGAGAGAAGGATGAGGAGGAGAATAAATATATGGAAGAAAAAGATAAATATTTACCCAGAAAGTGCATCATTTACTGCAGCGCAGAACAGAGCTCAGTGCATGTCACGTGCCTCCCCCTCGTCTCCCCCTCCTCTCTCTGACAGAACCAGCTCTGTGAATGCACACCTCAAAATAAGTCTTAATTGACTGTGTGGACTTTTAATTACAGTGCTTTGTTCTCTGCTAAAAGCTGAAGTGTGAAAGGAGACATACATGTCTAAAAAGAGATGTGTGTTTGTGCGTGTATATGTGTATGTCTGTATCCAAGAGATGCTCATTACCTGTTTCCTGACACTTAAGTCTGAAAAAGGATGAAACTGAACAAAGTAATAAAATATCCTGATGTAAATGACTCCCTGATGAAGAACATCACTACACAATGTGTTTATTTTCTGTTTAAGTCCCACTGATATCTTCATCCATCAGTATGTCTATATGCACAGCAGTAACCACGCCAGTTCTCCCCGTTTACATGAGCGGGGAAAAATGACGGGAGTAGTATCGCTTTGCCGGACCTTCCTCCACAACGCTGCGGAGTAGGGTCTGGCTAGTCCACGCAGCAATCACAATCTTCATGGGTGGCACTAAGTGCCGCACGGAGCCATGGTGCCACTGCAAAATAGCCTCGGGAAGGAACTTGTTTTGGTGGAACGTGTGTATGTTCAAAAGTTGTTTTAGTCGTGCAACAGAAAAATCAGATTGGACAGATAGTCTAGCTAGCTGTCTGGATTTACCCTGCAGAGATCTGAGGAGCAGTTAACCATAGTCCTCAGAAATCAACCAGAGTTTAAAATTCCAACACAAAGAGAGCGGAACGTGACGGACATCCGGCCGAAAAGAGGTGCATCCGGTGGAAGAGGAACATCGTGGATATAGACTATGACGGGAGTAACTCTACCTCCTGTACAGTAGGTGGCGTTCTGCCAAAGCACAACTTGGTTGGAACCTTTGTCAAAATCACAACAACTTGGAAAGCTGGGAGAACATAGATGACTTCTCAACGGGACAGTTAGGTTTAGGAAAAGGTTGTGAGTGGGGTTACAAAATGTACGTTTCAGGGACATGAACGGGACACGAACCCCAGGCTCCTTGGTGAAAGTCCTTGGTGATATTTTAAAATATCATGACAATACAACTGTGATTTGGGGGTGGCTTAGTCAGTAGGGAGTTGGGTTGGGAACCGGAGGGTTGCTGGTTCAAGTCCCCATACGGACCAAAGTATGGTGGTGGGTAGCTGGAGAGGTGCCAGTTCACCTCCTGGGCACTGCCAATGTGCTCTTGCGCAAGGCACCAGACCCGGAACTGCTCACGGCGCCTTTCCATGGGCAGCTCCCTCACTCTGAAAAAACATTGTAATTTCCCCTTGCGGGATTAATAAAGTATATATTACATTATCTGTTCAATTATTTGCCTTTACCATCACCATATCACCATTATATCTTATATCTTCATTACTGATGATTATTATCCCAATTATAATAATCCCATTATGTAAATATTTTGTGATGAACCAATTTTTAACCCTACAATATCACCACAACATCGGGATTGATGTATTTGGTCAAAGATATAATGATATTTGATTTTCTCCATATCGTCTACATCAGACAAAATACTTACAATTTTGGGTCTCAGGATCTGTCTGTTCAAAAGTTCAGAACTGAACTGGGCATTCAAGTTTTCTGCTCCCTCTACCTGGAACAAGTTACAGAAAACCTTGAAACTTAATCTCATTGGTCGCTTTTAAGAGGATGCTAAATGACTCGGAGGCAGACGCATCTGGCTGTAGATGTTTTGCCTGATGTATGTAATATTGTGGTTGACTTTGGGAAATAGTTGCTGCTTTAGTTGTTGTTTTATGTTTTTAATGTGTTTGTGTATTTTGTGTTTGTATGTATGTGTGACTGTACTGCTCTCTTGGAAAAAGAGATTTTTTTCCTGGTTAAATAAAGGTTAAAGGTATAGTGCATAGTTTCTGTCTCCCCCACGAGGAATTCTAAGTAATGACAACAACACTGTCGGCGCATCCACATGATACAAGCCTTAAAGGTCCCATGGCATGAAAATTTCACTTTATGAGGTTTTTTAACCTTAATATGAGTACCCCCAGCCTGCCTAAGGCCACTAAGGCCTAGATAAAAGAGACTTCAGATACAGCATTAGGGGACCACTAAGGTCTATATAAAAGAGACTTCAGATACAGTATTAGGGGACCACTAAGGTCTATATAAAAGAGACTTCAGATACAGTATTAGGGGACCACTAAAGCCTATATAAAAGCATCCAAAAAGCAGCATGTCACATGGGGACATATCCACGCAGTTGCTAGTAGCCACCATGGTAGCCACGGAGGACACGGAGGATTAAAAAATACAAGATGGACTCTTCAGAAGAGGTAGTTATCTTCACTCGAATTTTTGTGCGTGAAAGTCACCGGACGCTACAACCTTCAGAACATAGCCATACTGAGAAATATAGAGAGAGTTGTGTGCAGCTGATATTCTTAATTAGCATTTGGCAATGGCTTGAATGTAACGGACGTTCATTAATATCAAAAGTTACGCAATAAAGCTTTAAATAAAAAAATAAAGTTAATCAACCTGCTGTATTTCTTTATCCTTTAACCTTTATTACGTTGCGATAAAGCCGCAGGTGTGATTCTAATGTATTACATACATTACATACATACATAACAGTTGATGTATTGATTTAATTAATTTCAGTTAATTTTTAATTTATACTTTTTTACTAATCCACAGTCGGAAATTACAATTTACACTTAATTTACACAATTTAAAAGGTCCTTTTACATGCACAAATGGAGATGTCAAATGGAGTCATGTCGGTGCCTTGCTCAAGAGTACCTTGGCAGTGCCCTGGAGGAGAACTGGGTTAGGCTTAGGGTTAGGGACTTGAACCAGCGACCCTCCAGTTCCCAACCCAACTCCCTATGGACTGATACTCTCATCCCCAAATTACAGTTGTATTATCATGATATTTTCCCTCACATTCTTTAATGTGTGGGTCTGCAGCCCAGCTAATGGGGAAATATCTGATTATGGAGAGGCCACAGCTCTGCCACAGTAGTAAATAGATAACAAATGTAATTTTTAGTAATCAATACCATTTTCATTTTCATGAAACAACGTCGTCAGACCCACAGCTACTGTGGTCTCTAAGGTGACATTGTAATAAGGAGCTTGCATAGCCATCAGTGGTCAGCTGGCAGTAACCATGCTAGCAGATTAGCTCACTAGCCTAGGTGCTGGCTTGGTTCCCCCCCCATTGGTCACGTTATCCTCGCATTGCGGGTCTTAGTGGTCCCTCGAGATTCTCCCAAATCTTGGTTGTCTGCAAAGGACAGTTAGGGTAAAAGGCTCTGCTCTAGGGTAAAAAACTAAAATAAGACCCAAATCATAATAAACAAGGAATTACCCTTTATGATCATCCCACTATCTTCAAAACAGCTCAATGTGTGTGTGTGTGTGTGTGTGTGTGTGTGTGTTTCCTCAGGCTGAAGCAGGTTGAGGAAATCTGTATTCTATTAACTAGTTTAGCTTCAGACCCAGCCCTCCTCTCACACTGATGCTTACAACCTGCCGCACAGCCACATCTGGTTGTTCAAAGGCCCGGTGTGTGTGTGTGTTATGGTATTTTCCCAGCATCTGCCTGCAATCTCTGCAAAGTGCTTTGGTGTCTCTCACTTACACACCAACTCATACAAACACACATTATTAAAACCATTAGTTGCTGTGAAACAAGGCTGCCTTAGAGCAGTATTGTATGTGTGTGTGTGTGTTTGTTTCTGTTCTGACCAGCAAAAAGGAATGCACATGCTAACCTATAAAAGTAAAAGGTTAATGGGGAGCAGACATTGTAGTTGTGTTCTCGCTGCACATTTAGGATAATGATTAAGGGACTTGTTATTTGAAGTGAGCTTTAAAGAGTAATGCTAAATCTACGTGGTTGAGTCAGTAAATGATCTGTACAGTTGCCTTTTAGACAAGCTAGCGTGTTTCTATGCATGGAAATGTTGGACGGTTGGTTAGTCCACCACTTTGGTCCAGACTGAAATATCTCAATGAATTGCCATGACATTTTGCACAGACATTCATGGTCCCCAGAGAATCTTAGCCTAATAACTTTGGTGATTCCGTGACTTTTCCTCAAGCACCACCATCAGGTCAAAATATCAATTTATCCAATACTTTTGTTTACGACCAAATACCTGGAAAACTGGCATCTGCTTTCCCAGGGAGGCTGAGCCGTGTGATACCCCAATATTTGGAGAAAAATAGGAACCTTTAGCATCTCAGGTTGAATCTCATCCAAATCTGGCACCTTGCCACTGAGGAGCTTCTTAACTATCTCAGCGACCTCCGCCAGGGATATGGGTAAGGCTTCCCCTGAGTCTTCAAACTCTAATCTAAGGGTTGGCTAGCATTTCCTTGAGGCCAACCAAAATTCCTTCTTCAAAGCCTCCCTGACCTCCTCCCACACTTAGGTTTTTGCTTTGGGAACCATCATAGCCGCAGCACTTCTGGCCTACCGGCACCTGTCTACTGCTTCAGCAATGGAGACTTTGAACATGGTCCACTCAGAGTTCAAGTCCCCAACCTTCCCCCGGGATGCATGAGAAATTCTTCTGGAGGTGGGAGTTAACCCTCTGAGGTCTAAGGACATTTTCACATATCTTCTTAAATGTACCCTTTTAGGGTATTTGCATACATCAAATCCCCATGTGTTTCATATCAAAATGTTCAGAATAAACTCAGCTTTCCGTATAGTGGCGCCCAATTTTTTCTAGAGCACTGTGTAAAGAGATAATTTGGTGCTAAAACTGAAACGTTGCTTTTTGGAATTTCTCGAATCTCTTTTGAAACCAAACCTTAACTTCTGATGTGCTGTACGAATTGTTTCGGTGCTTGAAATGAGTTTACCAAAGTCTTAGGTTATATATGATTGAATTAGCACAAAAAAACATGTCTGAAATGAAATTTTGTAATATCACTTCTTGACTAGTTTTGTCAAACATCGTCTTTGGTCCTCAGAGGGTTAAAGCAGGGCCTCAGCCAGATGTTCCCAGTTCACCATCAATATAACACAACGCATTCTCATGAACAGGTTCATATGATATCCTGCAAAACTACGGCGACCGTCGGCCAGGCATGTGACAACGGTGACTTTACAGTTAAATTTAGCCGAGAAAAGGTTACTGTAAGCCAGGTACAGAGCACCGTGAGGTGCTGGTTGTTTCAGCGGCCGTTAAGTTCAGCCGACAAAAGGTGACTGTGAGCTGGGTACGGGGCACGTACGTTTATACGGCCGCTGCAGTTAACTTTAGCCGACAAAAGGTTGTTGTCATGCAGTGGCTATGGTTAAGTTTAGCCACCAAAACGACTAGTTAAGATTAGAAAAAAAGATCGTTAAGTAGTACTCCCGGGAGATGAACAAGCGTTTCCTGGGTTAAAGTTTAGTTTTTCCCCGGGACACAAACTCCACTTCCCTTCAAAGCCCTGTGTTTTCCAACCCACCCATGCACCCCGACCACCTGCACATGGACGTTTACCAGCTATAAATACGTGGAATACATACGAATTACAGTGCATTGTCGGAGGGGGGGTTCTTTGTGACTGCTTGAATTGCACAGTTGCGATGCTATCGCAGGGACAAAATCTGTCCGCTGACAAACAGACAGACATACAGACATAAAAATACCTGGCAAATTACTCAAAACCACCTGCTACAGTAAGTGTCTCCAGGACATGGCCATGATGACACACACATACATACTCAACACACAGATTAAATCCATGACACAAAATAATGGACGAGGGACAGTCTCGAGCAGTTTCTCCTGAATTCCCCTACAAAGTTGTTGTGAAACATTAATGACAGCGACATACATACTGTAAGTAATTCAGGGCACAGGTCTTTTTTGTTTTCGTGCTTTTGTATCACAGTTTTCAGGCGTGGCCTCGTATAAAAACGTTACACTGTTCTTATCTTTTAGACATTACAGATTCCACCCATGGCATGAACTATCTGTATGTTTCTGCTGCTGAGACAACAGATGCTTTCTGTAACTGTGTTGCATAGAGAATGTATGTTGTGTCTTTGTGTGTGTGTGTGTGTGTGTGTGTGTGTGTGTGTGTGTGTGTGTGTGTGTGTGTGTGTGTCTGTGTGTGTGTGTGTGTGTGTGTGTGTGTGATAGTGACAATGTTTCGGTGTGACAAAAGCAGACATATTGTGGTTGTGGTTGTTGGTCTGTCAGAAGGTCAGTAGTGTGTTTTTTATAAAGAAAGATAATTGGTAAAGGTTCAATTCCGCCTTGAACCAGGGTGAAAGGGGGCGGTGTGTATATGTGCGTGTGTTTCCTTGTACTGCTTGACCAATTAGTGTTCTACACTTTGAGAGTGAGGTAATTTTGGTCGGTACTCACTTGGTCAAAGGGCTGTCTAAAGGAGGCTTTCACACCTGGCTCATTTAGTCCGGTTGAATCGCACTGGAGTTGGTTTCCCCCCTTGGTGCAGTTCGTTTGGGCAGGTGTGAATTTGGCAATCACGCTCAAATGCGCAACCAAAAGCGGACCAAACTAGCGCGTATGCTTTCAATCAAACTCTGGTGCGGTTTGTTTGTGGCGAGAACGTGATCCGATCTCGAACCGTACCAACTACTGTACATGTTCTCTGCAAGTCTGAGCTAACTTTCTCGAACTGCAGCAGCTTGCAATGTTTCTCTCACAGAAGTAGATAGCAGTCAAGCTCGCTGTCACAAGCAAACCGGCCGCCGCTATAGTTGGAGAAACAGCGGCACAGCAGAGCGAATTCTGTGACCAGAGCAGACGTAATAACTAGGGATGCACCAAATCCAGATTTTTGGGGTTCCGCTGAATACCAAATCCACTGGTTAAGATTGTGCCGAATCCGAAACCAAATACCGTATCCTGAATCCTTTCAGTGTACTTCCTTTGCCATACCTGAAGTTGCTGCATTTTGGCTGCTTGTATTCTTTCGGATGTTTCATACGCAAATGTCTTAACAGCGGCGATGTTGTGTATTGTTTAGGGTCCTCGCCACCACGAGACTAATCAGCATTGCAGATTGAACACGTAGCTGGACTTGAATGGACTTCTTTTGACTGAAAGTACTGCCAAACAACACTTTTTCTGCTCACGAGTTCCATTTTCACTTTCTCACAGCCTACTGCATTGAACGGTCCACCTACGTAAACACCTTCCTGTAATCAAGTCATTACGTCGACCAGCATAGCGCGCGTAGTGCAAGCGTAGGGTTCGGTTCGATGGAAAAAAATTCTAAGGTTCGGGCAGTAACCGAACCCCGTCAAAAAGTCCAATATTCAGCCGAATCCGAATCCTGGATTCGATGCATCCCTGGTAGTAACATTGCTGGCGAAAAAATGCCTGATTATTTGAATGAAATGAGCTGGTTTGACCATGGAGATGTGAGAATTTTGCACTAGTGCTTTCTTGCTCCCGCCTTAGAGACATCTGACCAATAAGCGGAGTGAACGTTCTTGCGTTGTTTGTAGTTTTTTTCTCCGTGTGCAACCAAACCAAACTAAGGGGAAAATGCTCCAAGTTTACAAAAACTCGTCAACTGATTCTGACCAGTGATGTTGTTTCTTCCTAGCTAGCTTGTCTATGGTTTTATTCTTCCCCACTCATTGGCTAGGCTCTGGCTTGTTTGTTGAAGCAAACTTCATACAAGAGTTTTCTTTAGTAGCTAATACTTGCTACTTGTCAATTTGTGTTTTGACCTTGAACTCTTGTCTTGTTTTCCATGCTTTGTGGGTGTGACTCTTTGCCGTGTCATCACCCTTCATATCTATACAACCTATACGTTTATGATAAAATTGTTTACAAAAGCACAGCAAGTTCTTCATCTAGCCTCTTCATTTTGCACCAGAGTGTGCACCAGATTGATGCATTTAACTTTAAAATGCATAAAATTCCCCCCTGGCCGAGCATGCCGCAGGGTAAAAAATGGACATGCGGATTTCCACTTGTTATATCATATATTTTAATTAATATTCAAGGTACTAGAGTTCATTGCAAAACTGCAGGTTTGCAGTCACTATACTTGTCTTTATTCACAGAATTAGACATAATTACATTTATAATAAACATTTAACGGGATGAAACTGAGCAACACTCAGCTCTGAAAAGTCCAAATGTAATTAATGAGAATTATTTCAGTGTGGGAACACGGTCAGAAAAATGGATCAACAGGAGATTATACTGCAATCTGCTCAATGAGAAGAAACACACACACACACACACACACAGACACACACAGACTCCTACACATATTCTGATTAGATTTTGGAAGCCGTGCTTTCCAACAATAAATGACCTTTTATTTAAATATCAACACACAGAAGGTGTTCAGGTTCACAGCTGCCAAAAATCTGAGTCCGTTCATTAGGTGTGTTCATTATAAGAGAGAGGATCTAAACTAAAGTAGTAAATACATATTTCCTCTGACGGTCCAATAGTGGAAGGTGCAAACTAAACCCCATCTAAACTGTACTAACGCTTTACACAACACAGCTGATATACGTATAACTTTTTGCAGCATGGCACTTTAAGAAATGTTACAAGAAAAGCAGGAGAGAGGACGGCTTCTTAATCAATGTTTTTAAAATTAGTAACAAAGTTACTGAAAACACCGTGATATTGCTTACAAGTCTGAATGCTGATGTTAACATGTATTTCCTCCATTTCCTTTGACTCAGTTATAACATCTCCTTTGGATTTCAATACTATTGAGGCTCAAGGTTTTTTGCTTTTTATTGGTATGCAATCAAAAACTGCTATTTCTACCCAGGTTTTATGTCCCTGTCCCTGTGCTCCCTAAATCGTGTTGTGTTTCCAGCTGTACAGTCAACAAGATCCTACTTCAGGAATTTTCTAAATTCCATCTACAAAAATGAAATAAATGTAGGCAAAAATGTGCTTCTGCTTATGCATTTAACAAGTAAAAACAAAATAAGGTTACATTACGATTCTGCACTGCAAATTTCCTTTTTAAAATCAATTGGCCCCTGAAGTTTCAGTGTAGCTATTTCCTGTTTTATTTGGTTAATTCATTCCCTGTGTTGTTTGTTTGCTGTTTCCTTGTTATTTGTTCTCCGTTTCCTCTTTTGCCGTCTTGTTTTCGTATTGTATTTGTATTATCGTTTCTTGTCCGTGGTTATGTTGTGCCCATCCTCTTTTGTTCCGTGTTGTTCTCTGTTTTGTTCTCCTAGATCCATCCTTCTGTATGTTTGCATGCTTTACTTCTTCCTGTATTATTTTGTAGTGTTTGATTCCGTGTGTCTTTGTCTAGCTTCCTGTTGAGTCTGATTAGTCCCTGATGTGTTTCACCTGTTCATCTGCCCTCATGTCACCTGTCTCTCGTTACAACCCGTGCCTTGTGTGTTTAGTCTGTGTGCCCCCTTTGTCTGGTGTCAGTTTGTTATATTTGGTGTCTGGAAGTTCTGCCTGTGATGTTTCCTAGTGTTCCTGGGGCACATTCAATCTCAAAATGGTGTGCAGCATTTTCTGGTTGAATGACATGTTTCCAAAGAACGGTGTGCATCAGGCTTTGAGGTATGTTTTCTCTCATTTTGTGGGAGTGTCAGAGATGTTTGCCGATCAGTAGCGACGTGTATGTAAACTTGTGGTAATTAAGGGCCTTTTCACACATCTAAAAGTCCCAACCAAGGTTCATGTTTTTGTTCCACTGCATACATATGATAGAGTAGGTTTTGGTTTCACACTGCAGTTATGCAAGCGCACTGAAGAACTATACATGACATAACTACATCCTGTGGTCATCACATACGTGAGCCACATCGTGATTTTTAACCTTTATTTATTCAGAGAAGGTACACTGATCTGCTGGCCACTGAGCAGAGGCCTGTACTATGAATCAAGATCAACGTGCCCTGGATTTCTTTCAGTTACCCGGCTTCACTAACCCTAACAACCGCGGTCCCGCATAACCTGTGTCACGATGGTGGTTAACAACTAGTTCAATCAACCCAGGGTTTTCCAACCAGCAACGTGCGCGTTCACATAAAAGAGGCGCTGTTTGCACAGCACGACCAATCGCAAACATCTACCAGAGACGGATATTTTATATAAGAGCAAACTATAATTCTACATAAATATGAAGAACACGGACACGGTTTTACAGGCAAAACACAATACAGTCGCTGCTTCCTAAAACAGGAAGGAAAGCTGGAAAAAAATAGCTGACACCGTAAATGTGTAAATCACAACGCTTATCAATATCTTCCCCATCAGTCAGGCACTAGATCTGACCATAATTACACTTGTGCAATTGTCGTTGCTTTAGCCTATTATTTCAGTTGCAACCCTGGCAGTGGGAAGCGATCGTGAGAGCAATTAAAAAATATAAAAACATAATTCAAACCGATGTGCGCATTGGCAACACACGGCTCAAGAAGCCGAGAAATAGCCTTTATGTAATTCCCTCAGCTGAAATTCTATATCTTTTAATAAAAAATACCCATCAGGGAATGTTAACGGGGTTGTCGGTCTCTAAATGTTTTAACTTTTCTGAGTGCACCTCTCTCTCTCCCTCTCTGCGCACCGAGCTCCGCCTGATCTTCTAAGAACGGTGACGCCGTCATCAATCGAGTATTGATTGGTCAGTAGGCGGTGCTTTTACACCGGTTGATCTCTAATCTCCAACATAACCTGCTCCCGACCAGGCCAGACCTCGTTAACGCCAAATCTTGCTTCGTGGTACGGGCCTCAGCTCCACTGGAGCGGTTGGGGTTAAGGGCCTTGCTCAAGGGCACCTCAGTGGTGGTTTTGAGGAGCTGCAGCTATTATTCAGAGACAAACTGAAAACTAGGCTGTACATTTACTACCACTTAACCAATTTATGCTACGTTTACACGTGGTCGGCTATTTTCATACCTTTCAACCTCTCCGTTTTCAAAAATAACATTGTCAGTTTCCAGAAAAGTGTTCGTTTACATGTATATGCCATCAATGCCGTCAAGAGCACGCCAAACCTGTAGGTGGCAGTGTAACGAGAAGCTCAAGCCCACGTTAGCCAATCAGAATCCCGTAAATGGCAACAACAGCAACGAATCTCTCTTCTCTTCCTCACTTGGCAGCACGGTGGCTCAGCGGTTAGCACTTCTGCCTCACAGCAAGAAGGTTCTGGGTGGAGTTTGCATGTTCTACCCGTGTTTGCGTGGGTTTCCTCCGGGTGCTCCGGTTTCTTCCCACCATAAAGACATGCATGCTAGGTAATTAGGACTACAGTTGAAAATTAGCCGACTGGCTAACACTGCGTATGTCTCAGTTTACACTGCACTCTGGCTGGAGATTTTAAAAAGACTCGTTTTCAGACGCCAATTCTCCGTTTGCGTGTAAACGAAGGGCACAAACTTAAGGGAAATGTCTGTTTTTCAAAATAACCATGTACGTGTAAACAGGGCCTTATTCTCTGCTCAGATAGCCATCAGCTGTCAGCTCTGAGTTCTCTCTCTCTCTCTCTCTCTCTCTCTCTCTCTCTCTCTCTCATGGACACACTAAGCACTGAGCTGTTCCTTAAGGAGCTTCCCTGGACTTATAACACGTCAATAGCCTGCCACAACCTGTATTTGGTCCGAAAGTCCGAACCATCCAAAACATGCTTTCACACTAGAAATGAACTGGACCTTGGTTGAGTTTGATCCTGGAAAAAAGAATACGAATATTCTGGATCTGGCCTCTCGCCCGCCCACCACCACTGCTTGTGCTAGGTTGACCGGTTAAAGAACAGTGCGCATCCCGGTGGCTAGAAACACTGGAGAGATTCAGTCATAGATGTTAGAGCCTCAGTCAGACTCTGAAGAGTCTGCTGTCCACCAAAATCAGCAACGAGCAGATGTATCAGAATGGTAAGTGTAGCCAGCATCTTTTTATTTCTTTACGTTGTTTGTTAGCTTAACTGGCAGAGTTTGGCAGCTTCAATGGCGGTGTGTTTTTTTTTCTTTTTCTATGTAATCTGTAGGTTTCAGTTTTCTTCTGGCTTTTGAAAGTGGTTGGCTTTTTAATTTACGACGTACCTCATCTAGCTTGCCCAGGGGACGTTTGGATCTCAGATTTCAGGGAAGCGCTCACACATCTTCCCCCTTCAGGAGAGGAATGTGAAAAACACCTTTCACAGTCCTCCACAGTGTCGTGGAGTACGTTGTGGCTACACCACAGATATGTTCTGGAATAGGAGAAAAAAATACTCTGGGTTGTTTACATTTCTTTCAACAATCGTCTACAAAATGGTCTCGGGAAGGAACTTGTTTTGGTGGAACATTTGCACCACAGAAAAGGCTGGATATACTGGTTAAACGTCATTTGCTCTTACCAGTGTATCACCGTGTGTACTTCGTCCATAGCAATCCTCTCATATCGGTCCCAGAACGTTACAGTGAGATAGTAAATGCTGTCAACATATTCTTTGTAAATCTTTACAATCATTCCCCGAAAGAACGATGCAGGCCTACCTTGTTGCACGATTGAAATTTTCCTTAAAACTTGGCATTTTCAGCGTGTAGCTTGCTTGCTCGTAGTTTTGTTGTTGTTCAACATGCCATCCTACACCGGTTCCAGAAAGGGGAGAGAGAGAGAGAGATCCAGATCTCGGCCTTTATATTACATTTCACGGTATAGGATATTAGTTAGTTAACGTTAGTTTATTTTGTATTGTGTAGATACCAACACAAGTAGTTATGTTTATCTCGTACATTTGCCATATTATGGGCATAACGTGCAAAAATAGTTATTCCAGTCGTTCAAACCTGTGCATGTTTATTGATGGAACATTCAAACGTAGTTTTTGGCCAGTTTTGACCGCTCTCATGTGTCTTGGATTGATCAGATGAGATGAAAAAATGAGAATAGCCTTCTGTGTGCGCAGTCATTTGTTTGCTTTACTCGCCACCGTTTTCAGCCGGTGGGACACACAAACTAGGGCGGCGGTCGCTCACCGTCGGCCCGACGATGGCCTTGCTGTGTCAGGGCCTTTTTTAAAAGTTTTAAACATTTACATTGCTGCTACCCAGTTTGTTTTCGCAGGATGTAAAGGTTGTAGTTCAAAACCCTGAGTACACCCAAAGGGGGGGGGGTGTGTGTGTGTGTGTGTGTGTGTGTGTGTGTGTGCGTGTGTGTGCGCACGCTCTAACAATCACACTCCTTGTATCAACTGAACTTTGCAACTGAAGTGGTTCTGTTCTTTTAATACAGCATCTGAACACACCACACACACACACACCACCACAAAGACCAGACCTCAGCGTTGCATGTGTTGGCAAAATGAAGCAGCCTCTCCTCATCTGTGTGTTGATTTGAGTTTGGTAAAAACCAACAAATCCATGGTTCCCCCATCTTCCTCTCTCACCCCTCTCTCGTCTTTTTCCAATCTTTACTTTTCTTTCTCTCTCTCTCTCTCTCTCTCTCTCTCTCTCTCTCTCTCTCTGTAGGTCATTCTTTCCCCTCTCTCTCCCAGAATATCTCAACTTTACCCTCTCGCTCTCTTTTCTGTTTGCTGATTCGGCACCTCTGCCTTCCTTTTTAACCTCTCGACACACACGCACACACCCCTCAACATTGCTCTTAAGCACAATAGCAATATTCAAATGTGCTCCCACATGGCTACTGTGAGTCGTCCACGTCCAGTCAGCAGAAGTCGAAGTCGAACACGGCAACCTACATTTGTGTTTAATAAATCAAAAGGAGGTAAAAATAATCAGCCCTTATTTCTGTTAAAGATCATTTTTACGACTTGTGCTGTATGAGAGTGGATTCAGCAGATGGGAAGGATGCAAGAGGCAAGAGCAGAACATTTTTCATTTGAAATAATCCATGTAAATGGCCATACAATTCCTGAATCATCTACAACAGCCATGACGACGACGATGATAGTAATGAAGTTAGGCTGAAGGCATTGATGAAATAAAACACGATACCGCGGAGTGATGTTGATTTTGCATAGGGTGACGAAACAAAGCGATGGGGGTTGTTAATCTTGTTTATCTTGTTTGTCTGATTGTCCGACTGTCTGTGTTTCTTGACCTGGCTGACTTCCTAATGTTAATGTCTCCAGATCTCATCAATTACTTTGGGTAGGGGTGGGGTAAAATGCAATTACTAGATAGAACTGATGGACGAAAATATTTGCATGCCCACCTTTCCACCTATGCCAAGTGTAAGAACTTTTTTTTTGGTGGGTGATTTAAAGTAAGAGAGTAAGTTGTATAGGCACATTCAACATGCACATCAACAGCAGGGATACAGCTGTACTTAACTGAGAGAACAACTTTTACTTTATAAACAGAAGGAAGTGGCCTGAACTTGACCCCAGCTGCCTCTCTCAAGCCCTCTTTCTCTCTCTTTATACGCTCTTACACACACACACACACACACACACACACACACATACACACATACACATACAGTACATGCATACTGGAGACACCTGTGTAAACCATCTGCTTGGCACCCGCCTCCTTATCCCCAAAAAAACACCCAGGCCAGGGATAACACACACACACACACATATATACACGGGCTTCTAGAAACATCCACCCTCACACTCTCAAACCCAAATCAACCCAGAATTCTGCAGGACAGAAACTTAAACGCGTGAGATTTAACACCTGCTGAGCTTCTCCCACTGAAAAGAACCTCAGTTACTCCTCCGGTCTTTAACTGTTAATAATCATCACTTTTACCTGAGTGAGCAGGTGGGGGCTGCTCAGCCACATTCCAGTCACATGTGGAAGCTGGAAATGTGTAGCTCACTACTAAAACCTCTGTTTGAACTACATGCATATGAATCAAATTCAAAAGTCATGGACGAAACATTCATATTTCTGTATTTTGTGCATTATTATACTTTTTCTTTTAGTTTTTGTATTCATTGTTCATCTTTCATCAAGGATTTTTGTCTCTCACATTCCGTCCCATCCATATGGAATGAGAACTGCCGTATGGAAAACGTCCACCTATAAGTCTCTTTTCATACCTGTAGATTGGTTCAGTTGATCAAATAAAAAGTCTGATCCATTGTTGACTGTTGGTTCTGTGTTAACCAAGAAGTGTAGACTTGCTATCATATGGACTGACAGCTACTCATTCATTGGTTTAATGATGCCATCCTGCATCAGTTGTTACATAGACCATCATATACCGGTGAGTGAGCAGTGCTGCACCTTGTGTCTTTGTCTTCTCAGGTAACACAATGAGCCCACAAAAAAAAGAATTGATTATGAGCATTATTAGTCCAGACTGCAACTTTACCTCAGGTAGAAACGGGAAAAGAGGCGTATTGCTCAACCAAATTCAGATTAAAGCTTTATGATTTCAGGTCAAATTAATGTTTTTCACCCTGGAGAAAGGCAGACTACCCAGGAAGAAGAAATTATTGATCCTGTATAAGCAAAGTCTGAATAAAAGAAAGAGAGGGCTGAAATGGCAGACATTTTGTGGTTTGGTTGAGGTTTCTGCTCAAAAAGTGACAGCAGCTTCTTCCTCTGTGGTGGATTGTTTTAGTGTTTTTAGGAACAGGGCACTTGATGAGTTCAGCTGGAGGAGGAGGAGGATGAAGGAATGTTCCAGAATGCTGATACTGGGGACAGATCACACACACACACACACACACACACACACACACACACACACACACACACACCAAACTTGAGCCAACACTCACCCACTCTCCTGCTTTTCCTCCCTCTCTCCCTTTCTCTACAATCTCCAAGAGCACTCACACTTTTACGCACTCATACTTACACACACACACACACACACACACACACACACACACACACACACTCAGTGATCCGGGTGGAATCAAAGGGTATTAGCTGTGCGGTGCTCAGTTCCCCCGGTCCTTTCCCAGCATTCTCCACAGCTGTACGATTACACAGGTGTTTGGCAAAAACAGTGTGTGTGTGTGTGTTTGTGTGAGTGTGAGAGAGTTTATATCATTAATTCCTCCCAGTGACTCAGCCCTGCTATTTCCTCGACCACCACTATCTTTAAATTCACTCCTTTCATTTTTTTTTTTCTTCCCATCTGTCTGTCAGTCTTCATTCATGGCTGTAGTTTTCTAGAAAAAGAGCTGGTGACTTCAAATATGGCCGGTGGGGGTCTATATACCATGCTGTATATAAGGATGGACGACATTACAGCTCCCCAAAAGTGAAGCCAAAACATTGTGATCGCCCCCTGGTGGCTGGCTACAGTATAGGTCATAAACCCAGCCCCCTCCATGTTAAGGCAGTTACACACCAACCAGACGGCCGACCGTTGGCAGAAAGGGCAGAGGACTGATGCGTCTCCCCGAGTTGGTCAAAAAAGTGCCTCGGAACACACCAAAGCGACGAGACGTAATACGTCACCATAACAGCAGGCAGCGCTAATCTGTATTGTCGCCCAAAAAATGAAAACCGGCAGCTGGATTTTTCGAATGGCCATTACTGGCGACTCATTCAGATTACGATCTCATATACTAAAATAGTTCACCGAAACGTGTTTCTGAAAACATTTTAAGCGAGAAATAGCCCATGCAGTTGCTGAATCTGTCTTCATTTTAAATCGACAAAGGTCGTCAGATTTTGAGAGGCTTAGTCACGCCCATCCCGCTTGCCATTTCCGAGTGAGTCCCGACTGCCCTGTCTCCAACCGAACACGTCAGGTCGGCGAAAATGAAGGCCAATGGACGACGGCACGGAACACATCGAACGGACTCGAGTCACTGACCTCGCCAGACTGTCCGACGGACAATTACCGGCCCGGTGTGTAGCTGCTTTTAGTAGATGTTACATGGCCCAAACTAAACAATTAAAGTACACGTCAAATATTTTTTTCCAAAAGATGGTTTCTTTCATTTTAGGTAGCCTAGTACTTATCACGCTGATGTTCAAGTGTACTTTTTTCCGATACATTTTAGTTTTGTAAGCATTTTATTTGATGCTAAAACAGCTGTGATTGACTTGCGATTGGTCGGGCAGGTGTATGGGTGGGACTTCATTACCTTGGCTCCATTTAAAAAGTCTTATGTCCTCTGTAATTTGCAGGGTTTGGACATTGCTAACATTTCTGCTAAGCTGCTGGCTGGCTGTATCGTTTTGATTGAGAGCACATAGGGAGAAAGGAGGGGAGTGGTCTTAGTGCTTGCAGTTTCTCCTGTTTTTTTAAATATAAGGTTAGTTTACGCACTGTAAAAAGTGGGGTGGGGGTCCAATACTGCACTCTGAAAGAGTCCCCTGTGTCTCCCCTTGTAAATTACGCCCTTGCCCAGTGGACTGAGACAGATTGCAACCCAACGTCCCTGGTATGAAGGAGGCAGAATGGATAGCAGGTATATAATGCTTTCTAATTATAACAACACACAAAGTTTAGCTGAGGCATTCTAGACATGATGATGAGGAAAAGGTAAGAGATAACCAAACTATATCAATGAATCCCGAAGGGAACATGGACGTTTGAACCAATTATCATGCCAATCCATCCAATATTGAGACATTTCACTCAAAACCACAAATGACATCATGGTGGAACTGGATAAAGAGTCAGGGTTACCAAGATCATCAAGATTCATCCTCTGGGCAGCGTGATTGTCTGTACCAATAGCTGTTGACATATTTTATACTGGACCAAAGTGGTGGACTGAGCTACCCACTGAGCAACTGACAGACTGACTGACAGATCAATATTGTCATCTACAGAGCCAGCTCGGCAAAAAACTAGCTCATTTCTTGGGTCTTTCTCTAAGGGCAATTTCACACCTGCAATTTTAGTCAATTTAGCCAAACAGGAATGGTTTGTTTGTCGTGGGAACCTGTTTCAACCTTAATCCGACCCAACTACCAGGTGTACTCTGCAAGTTTGAGCTAAATGGCCTCTCTAGCCAGTTGTGCGTTGCACTCTAGGATGCACGCAAACTGTAGCAGCTCGCGTAATAGTAGGCAGCTAGTTGGAGAATTGCCTGGCAATGTTTCTCTCGGAAATATGCGTTAGTCCAGAACTCAGGACGTTCTTGCTGTATTTACTTATTTACCCAGACACATCAGACCAAAAAGCTTAGTGAACGTTCTCACGTGGTTTGTAGTGATGCGTTTTGGTTTGCTTGGATTTTTCTTTGTGGAAAAAGAAACCAAAGGGGAAAGGCTCCAAGTTTACAAACCCATCTACCGATCTACCGACTAGGTGTGAACAGGTTAGCTGCTCGATCTGTTTTAACCGAACACTGAAGCATTTTGTCGGATAGTAGTGTTGACGAACTGAACGAAGAGCCGGTTAATTAACCCGACTCGTGTCACTGAACCGGGAGAATCGAGTGCCATACGTCAATGAACCGACTCACTCCTGTTTTTTTACCTCATTCGTGCCGTTGTGTGTAGCTGGTACTATTCTGCTACTGTGTGTGTAGTAATCTAGCTCATTAGCGCCTCCACTGGAGTGGTGGTAGAATCATCAGAATCAGGAAATGGCCTAGACCGCGCACCAGGCTACTGAGCGACTCGAGACCGAATGTAACCGTGCAACCGACCGCTCGAGTCAAGCGGCGTCTTGGTTCTCGGCAAGTTTGAGTTATTAACGAAGCCTTGTTTCTGGTGCATCTTAGATGATTGTGTTCATGGCAATTCACACATTATCGATGGGGAAGTACATCACATACAAATCACGTTATTCTTGGTAGTTATGTTAAGTTAAATGTTAGAAGTGAATGTTGCTACATGGTACTTTTAGACTGTCACGAGGAGACCACGCACCAGGCTACCGAATGTAACCGTGGCCAGTGCGTGAGTCTAGTGACGGTCAGTATGAGTAAATAGTATGTCGAGACCGAATGTAACCGCAAACGCTCGAGTCTAACGTAATCAAGCGGACGTCTTGGTTCCTGGCCGGGGAAGTAAACGCGCGATCACACCCTCCCCGAGGCACGCGAACCGGTGACCGAATCCATTAACTCGGTAGGCTAACCTACGACCGTCCAGTTGAACCGACTCGCGTAAAAGAGTCGGTTGTCCCATCACTATCGGATAGTCTGGTTGGTTTGGGGTGGTTTAAAAGCTCATTCAAACATTAGTGGGGACCAACCAAACTCTGGTACCGCCTGAAAACGTGGGTCTCGGTTCTCTTCCAAGTGCACTAGAGTTTGATTCACTTTGAGACTGTGATCCGACCCAAATATAAGGAAGTGAACCAAAAAAACGGTGCACACAATCCAACCTTGCACGCAAGTTATGCCCCCATGATGTGGTGGCAACTTGGTACATTCTGATCTGGAAATTTGTTCAAAGATTGCTTTAGATTTGGATGGAAATTTGAATACTGCTGCTGACTGAAAGAGAGAGGCTGGATTTGCTTGAACAACTTACATTTTTACTTTAAATGCTAAAATACTTTGTATTTAAATGGTACAGTAACGACTTGTAATCCTAGTTCATGCCAAAGAATTTTAGGTATAAGACATCATTTATCAGTGTATCTTCTGTGCACTGGTTTACATGTTTATCTCTTTTTTTCTGTTATATAGGCTAGTATTTCTAAACTATGCAGTTTTTCCACCAGCTGAGTCACCTGTCCCCTGCACCCCCTTCTTTCCAGCTCATAATTTAATCGCCTCTATCTTTCCAGGATGACTGTTGGAGGTCAGTTTTGACCCAGATGTGACAGAGGTACTGTGTCAGACCATGTGCATTCCTGCCCTGTTTCAAGGTTAACACTCTCAGACTAAACCAGGATATGTTGTTTGAATGTTAGGTAACATGTTGATAATAACAGCAAAGCAGCAAGAAGTTAACAGCTCAGCTTGGCTTTTTGTTAAATTGAAGATGAGTTAGGGTCATACAGCGCTGAACTAATGGAAGAATGAAAGAAGGGAAGAAAGAAATATGTTTGTTTATAATATGCTCACATTTCATTCAGTATTAGCCACTGAGAATAGATCACAGGCCAGCAGCCCGAGAAACAGCTTAACAGATTATCTTTTCTCCCTGAATTTCCTGTTTTATATTTATATAAACTTATATTTACTTCCTATCACCTGATTTTATATTATTTATTTTTTTACATTTGGGTGCAGTGGAACAAGCTATGTTATTGATATATTACGGCCTTGTAAGTTCTGCTAAAGTCTTTGCAAACAATTTCTTGTTCACACATCCTACAACAGAGAATATTATCATCTCATTGGAGTCATGTTTGGGTCTACCTGTCTCCTCTGTTTTTGGTCTCCAGCTCCTGAGAAAAGATTCGGTCTCTTTATCTGCTAAATGTTTCACTTTCTTCCTCAGCTTGTGGTTGTCGGGCTGGGAGAGCGCTGAGGGTGAACCAAACCGTATATTCAACTAGATTTTATTCAATTTACCAATTTACAATTTGTATGTGCTGTAAATAAATAAACTATATGCTAAAAGAGGCTTAAAAGCTCCGTAGATGAGGGGAACTTTAGAGTTTTTTTGTTTTTTTTGGGTTTATCACCATGAGCAACACCTCTCAAATTACACATAATCATTTAAATTATTGTTAAAGGTGACATGTATTGTGCATTTTCAGGTTCACACTTGTATTTTGGGGTTCTGCTAGGATATGTTTACATGCTTTAATGTTCAAAAACACCATTATTTTTCTGAATACCCCTGTATTCACCCTCTGTCTGAAACACTTTTTTACATTAGATTAGATTCAACTTTATTGTCATTGTGCAAAGTACAAAGACAACGAAATGCAGTTTGCGTCCAACCAGAAGTTCAAAAAGAGCAGAAAAATGCAATGTGATATTGAAGTATAGACAGGTCAAGAGATATAGTGCAGTGTAGACAGTAGTGTACAGTTGGTTTACAGATGGTGGTTTAGAGTAGTATCAATTGAACATAAATATGTGTAGTGTATTAGCAGTTACCTTATAAGAGCAGAATAAATATGGATATGTGTAATATGAACAATGTATGAACAACATGTACAGATATGTGCAATGTAGTGGTAACGTTATAATAGTAGTAAGAATAATATAGATATATGCAGTGTATTAACAGAATATATTATAAGAAAAACAGAATAAATATGAATATTCAATATGAACCATAGACAGATATGTACAGTATGTACAGCTATGTGCAGTGTGGTAACAGTACCATTGTAGTGTATTGTAGTTTTAGCGCCTGTCTCTTTAAACCCCCCCTAACAAAAAGCCCAGTCTGCGCCGATTCACTTGCGAGAAAAATATGGCGTGGTTGGAGCTACTCAGATAGGGGGCGGTATATTCTAATGAGCCTGCATGTGACATAGGAAGGGGAGCCAAATCTGAATGGCTTGTTGAATCCCATGTTTTCTGATTTTAGGCAGCCCACAGAAACTGGATCGTGTTGCGGGGTAGGCACTCCAGATACCCAAAACACATGTGCACAAGCACTGAAAAAAGCGTCCCTTTTTAATACAAAAGCGCTGATTGGTGCAGCTTTCAAAATGTCATATATCAAAGCCCACTTTTGATACTGTTTCTGGTTGGAATCTTCTGCAATGGCCCATCAGTGTATTTCCTTTCTGTATTTGCCTCTCTTAAGCCTGCATTCCCCAAATATGTGAGGGTATGCGACGGTCAGCCTGACGTGAATTTCATCATCAGAGGGTGTAGGCATAGGCTCTGTACGGACATCTGCAT
Source organism: Sander vitreus (assembly GCF_031162955.1). Lineage (NCBI taxonomy): Eukaryota > Metazoa > Chordata > Actinopteri > Perciformes > Percidae > Sander > Sander vitreus. The sequence continues at coordinate 25,977,785 of NC_135870.1, read as the reverse complement.
ATCCCCCAATTTTTTGTGATGTGTACATGCCCGTGCTGTCACTATGCTATAAGGGCACAACTGCGCTTGTGCCGCAAAACCAAAATGCACACTGTATTTGAAGAGACACTGTGTGAAGATGTGCGTGTCTACAATCCATCTTTATAACAAACTATTATATATTAATAATATTGAGTAATATTAAATCGTGCAGACGCCGATCTACTGTGCATGTGTGCTCCAAGCAGATTCCAGAAAGTGGTATAAATAGAACTATTACACTGTCCGTGTACGTCCGCTTGGGAGCATGGTGGCCCAACGGTTAGCACTGTGGCCTCACAGCAAGAAGGTTCTGGGTTTGAATCCAGGTTGTTCCCGGCCTTTCTGTGTGGAGTTTGTATATTCTCTCCATGTTTGCGTGGGTTTCCTCTGGGTGCTCTGGTTTTCCCCACCATCAAAAAACATGTACTAGGTTCTCCAGTCAGTGCCCTTGATCAAGGCACTGGCTCAGATCAGATACAGGAGCGCTGTAAATGGCTGCCCACCTCTCCCTTGAGGGATGGGTTAAATGCAGAGAATGAATGTCGCTACATGTATGTGTATGTGACAATAAAGTACCTTTTACCTAGTGATGGTCAAAGACTCAGAGATCAGGACTCATTGCTGGCCATTTTAAAACTTAAAACCATTTTTTCCATTTAATCATTTCTGCGTGCTTTTGGATGTGTGTTTTGGGTCTTTGTCTTGCTGGAGGACCCATGATCTTCGACTCAAACCAAGTTTTCTTACACTGGGTAGAGCATTTCGCTCTAAAATCTCTTGATAATTCTCTGATTTCATGATTCCTGTGATATGGTCAAGGGCTCCAGTACCAGATGCAGCAAAGCAGCCCCACAGCATTATGGATCCTCCACCATGCTTAACTGTTAGGTAGGGTGTTCTTTTCCTTGTAGGCTTCATTGCTCTGTCTGTAAACAGACTGTTGGTGTGCATTGCCAAAAAGCTCTATTTTTGTTTCATCTGTCCACAGAACATTTTCCCAGAAGGACTGCGGTTTGTCCAGCTACTCGTTGGCAAAAATCAGTCGTTCCTTTTTATGTCTTCTCCTCAGCAATGGTGTCTTCCTTGGCCTTCTCCCATGAAGCCCTGTTTGGTTTACTGTGCGGCGTATGGTACTTGTTGAAACGATGACCCCAGACTGTTCCAGGTTGGCAGGACTGTATGAGGACTATGGTTAACTGCTCCTCAGATCTCTGCAGGGTAAATCCAGACAGCTAGCTAGACTATCTGTCCAATCTGAGTTTTCTCACGCACGACTAAAACAACTTTTGAAAGTACACAGTCCACCAAATCAAGTTCCTCCCGAGGCTATTCCATCTCCATGCGGAGCTAAGCGCCACCAATGATGATTGTGATTGGTTTAAAGAAATGCCAAAAAACCAGAGCACGTTTTTCTCCCATCCCGGAATGCTTTGTGGACTAGCCAGACCCTCCACCGCAGCGCTGTGGAGGAAGGTCTGGCAAAGCCAGACTAATGTATAATTAGTTTTAACCATTAAGATGCAATTTCTCTAAACTTAACCAAGTAGTTTTAGTCGTTCCAACTTAAAAACTGTACTTTTGTCTTAGGTCAGAAAACCTCTCATATGGGCTATTTTGCACTGTACTAACAAATGATTTATTCTGTCATTTAGGTGTGGTGTTTTTTCAGTGATTTTGCATGTTCCCCATTAACTCTAACGTTTGCATAACTTTGCATGCTGACATTTTAGATTGATCTCTTTCCAGACAGCCAGTTGTGACACTGTTGCTGTGATTATCTGTTCTGCACACACATGATGCATTATATCAGCCTTAACCGACCTGTGTTATTCTGTCAGCATTATACGAACACACTTCAACACATCATTCGCTTCACAACATCCATGTTATTTTGTCTCCTTGGTTTGACTTGACAACCTGAGAACATTTTGTTTGGTTGGCGACTGAGAGTGACGATATTGACGATATTCACTCAATTCATGTCTATTGTTATAGCATAAGGTGTGTGGTGTTTTTTGCGGGATTTATTTAGCAATTTGGGATGCAATTTGTTTGTTGAGCCCCTGCTGAGGACCTTATATGAAGGCCACAGCTAAAAATGCAGGACCTGCTTTAGTTTATATTGTACTTTATGGTATTCATGGCATTTTTCACAAGCCACATATCTCCCGAAGATTCCGACAATGAAATGGCATTTTTCACATGGGCACATCAGGAGAAAATGAACTTTGATCGAGACCTGTTTTTGTCTCAGGAGCACGCTCTCGTGAGATCTGGCAACATGGCTAAGCAAACTTCACGTACGCCCTGCAAATGCAACATATCTAATCTAATGTTAGCAAAAGACAATATTATTATATTATGCAGATATAACTTTACATCCATCCACACAACGTTCACTACACTTTTTAACGTGGCCTTGCCCATTTAGGAGACAGGAAGTGTATACCGTTTCATACCATTGGCACTGCTTGAAATCTAACAGAATCTTTGAGCGCGCCTCTACAGTTGTAGCCCACAAACTCTGGAATGAGTTGCCTCTCTACTTGCTAGGCTGGCCCCTACAGTGCCTGTTTTTAAATCCCGTCTTAAAACACATCTTTATTCTCAGGCTTTAAACACACTATGGTAGTTGCCTTACTATATTATTGTCATTTTGTCTTTAAACTGGTCCTTGTATCTTTACTGTGTTCTGTTGATGTTTGTATTATCTCTGATTGTACAGCACTTTGGTCTACTGTTGTTGTTTTTAAAATGTGCTCTATAAATGAATTTGGGGCTCACGCAGAGTAGGCAAGTGTCTGTCCCAACAAGTCCTCCAAACCTACGATGATATGGGTCACTTGTTCCTACCCTATAATATGACGCACAGGAGCGTTTTCCGTCCTTAATCGGTTTTTTAACGTCTTTAATGTTGTGAAATGGTCAGTTTGGTTACGTTTAGGCACAAAAACAACTTTGTTAAGTTGCGAAAAAGATCATGGTTTGGGTTAAAATCAGACATTACTTCCGGTTAAGTGCGTGATGCGGAACGTGTTTGTAAAGTTACAAAATACTCGCTGTCTATAGTCAAACGGGACTCGAAGCCCGCTCATCTAGGTGAAAGTCCTTTGTTTATATGACGCATTAACCACCCCAACCTAGGCTGGTGATACCAGACTCTGGTACATTTCATTTGTACAGAGAGTCTGGCCACTCTCCAAGTGTTAACTTTCTTGAAGGCGGGTACTCTGTTGAAGTTTAAAACTACTGGATCTGCCCAGAGCCACTCTGGATCCGCCATAACCAATCGCTAACATTTGGTCGTGACGTTGGCTTAGCACCGCTAGCGTTCGCCTTAGCCAACTCCTTCACCACTAACCGAGTGAGCTGGAAAATCAAACTTTTCCTGGACCCCGTGGGGAGGAGGGCCACAACATCATGGCCACCAACAAAACTCAGTAAAGATTGTTCTTGCTCGGGCTTTAACTTCTGGATATTCGGCAGCGTTGCCACAACAGACCGAATGGCTTCGCTCGCATCATTGTCTCTTTTCTTTGTGTCAACAATTCAAAGCATCTGCAGTATGAAGGCGCAGGGTTGGTTGGGGGCCTCTCAGCTCCTGGGAATCTGTTCCAAATTGGTGGGACACTCGGTGGAGAACGCCTTCACTGAAAGCCACATACTGCACACCATCAGACTGGCTGCCAAAATCTCCCTGGACTCTTCCCATGTGTTGCATGGGGAGTACCAACTCCTGCCCTCTGGGAGGCGCTATAGGGTCCCAGACTGCAGAAAGAACAAATATAAACACTCATTTGTTCCTCTGTCAATATCTCTGCTGAGTCAACACAGGAGGGCAAAGAAGAGAGAGTTCCCCCCCCTCCCCTTTCATATATATATTTATGACTATTTAAGACCACTCTTGCAGGGCAAGTCCCCCCTCATATTAATTAATTAGCTATTTATGTTTTTTACTGATGCCTATATGTTTTTAGCTTTTTGTCTTTAGGTTGTGTTGTGTTGTAATTGTTGGAGCTTGTATTGCAAGACAAATTTCCGTTTCTACAGACAATAAAGTTCTATCTATCTATCTATCTATCTATCTATCTATCTATCTATCTATCTATCTATCTATCTATCTACCTACCTATTCTCCGCCACCATTACGGAACTACAACTCAAACTAGTGTACAACCTCAACGTCATTGTTCTCAGCCACTCCCTTTGTTCGCTGATTGGACCTGTAAAAAAACTGGCCGGAGAAAACCCAAGAATATACCGCAAACCCAGACGGTGTACTGAAGGAAAATGAAAATTGGGCGGAAGTGCGTAGGAGGGCGGAGCCAGGCTAACCCCAACCTACCCCAATTTGGAATTCTCATACCTCACCTTACTCCGGGCTTTGCTCCCATCATAACTAATACGGCCACTAGAGGGAGCGGTCACTGTAAATGTAAATATGAGTCGTAAGTGCTGCTTGAACAAACGACCTATGGGAGCGTTTTTTTTTGGGGGGGGGGGACAGTCTCGTCTGTCAGGTGCGTGCTGGCTTGATAAAAAGCATAAAGAGAATTGTGATGTGCTTACTGTCCACTTGATCGTCCCGTCAACCCTTTCAACAACAAAAATTAAATCCACCTCAGATCAGGAACATAACACAAATTAAAACATGCTTGCGCTCATGTATTTTGCGCTCATGTATTTTGCGCTCATGTATTTTGTAACAGCGAGTGGGTCTGTGCTCTCTACTGCGTTCTCTATAAGCTATTACATGGCTTGTAGTTTGTTTGAGAGTGAAAGGCTGTGAAGGGCCAACAGGCAGCACCACTTTACACCGCAACAAATAAGCCTTTATGTCCTACCTGCACCTGTGTGTTTTAGCTGGCTTTTTCTCTGAGAGAAACCTGCACATACAGGGTGTAATTTGCAGAAATAGGCCAGTCATTTCATACCTGCAGGCAGTGGGCTGCACGAAAAAAACAAAAAGCAAAGTACTGTAAAGTATTTCCAGAGGGGTGGGGTTTGGCACTGTTGTTGTTTAAGTGGTGACCCATGGGGGGTTAGCATGCAGGTCAAGCACTGCACTTGTTTCATACACTTAGGCAAACCAATAAAAAAGCATTAACAAAAACTATCACATATAAAACAAGAAAGATTCAGAAATACATAAGACATATGTAGGGATGTAAAATAAATGATTATATAAAACAGACCACCTAAATTATTAAAATAAAAATATGAAATAAACAAATATATAAATTATGGAAGAGGATTAGGGCCAATGTGAAAAAATGTATTTGAGTTCTGAGTTTAAAGTCAGAATTCTCGCTTTAAAGTCGGGATTCTGACTGTTCCCCCTGCCCCCCCACCCTCAAAAATCTGAGTTTGAAGTCAGAACGCTGAGACTTTAGTCTCACACTTCTGACTTTAAACTCTAAACTCAAATATATATATTTCAAATGTGGCCCTAATCCTCATCCTAATGAAACGATTACGATTTGACATATACATAATTAGTATTTTTTAACTATATAAAGTTTTATATAGTTTAGGTTCAAGCACCATTACAGTTCCATTTAAAAATCACCTTTCCCTACCCCAATATACCCAATCCAAATCAGAACCGGCCAATCACTGCATCAATCAGCCAGTCAATCAATCAAACCCAACAAACCAATTGTTCTTTAAAATCAATGGATTTTCCCTACAGATTCTCTGCTGTCTCCTGTTAAGCAGCAGCAGCAGCTCGGCGCGGTGCTGTTGGACTGTAGAGTGTAAGCTAGGTGGCCGCACCAACACATGTATCGCACCGAGGCTGTGCCAGACGCACATGGGCTCCGTCCTGCACCCTACCCGGGGATCTTCAGCAGCCGCAGCCGAGCGAAGGGGGACCCTCAGCCCGCGGTCAGGAGCATCGCTCACGCGTTGCCTGGACTCTTCCTCTGACACAGCGCACACAGACAAACAAACAGCCACCAACACATTTCATCTCCTTTCCCCCCTTCCCCGAGAGGCTCGCGGAGATCCAGCGTGTTATTTATTTGTATCCTGTGTGAGCCTGCTTGCAGTCGGTCGCGGCGGACGAACTGCGTGTTAACGCGGGGAGCTCGGACTTGTTTTTTTTTGTTGTTTTTTTTGGCTGGAGAAAAACACACCAAAACACACGCGAAAAGACTCCGCTCCTGTCGCCCTACCCCTTCTTCTTTTATTTCCTGTCAGTTTTTTTTTTTTCTTTCTTTCTTTCTTTCTTTCTTTCTTTCTTTCTTTCTTTCTTTCTTCTTCTTGCGATTTCTTTCGTGCTGCCAAAGCAGGAACCCCCGGGACTGAGCCCGTGCTCCGAGGATGAACTAGAATTGCGATCGAGGCTGCGAGCTTGTTTTACTGGATTTATTTCGCCGTGGAGGAAAAGAGATCCGGGAGCGGAGCGGAGCGGTGCGCAAAAAAATAATAAAAATAAATAAATAAATAATAAAAAAAAAAAAAGCCGAGGTCTTCCTCGTTTCTCTTCTCTCCTCTCCCTCCCTCTATCTCTCCATCTATCAATCTGTCTACCTGTCCTCTTCTGTCTGTCTGTCTATCTCTTCATTTGTTTCTCTGCTTTTAGGTCCGTGAGATTTTGCTAAAATGCATCATCAACAGCGGATGGCAGCTTTGGGGACAGACAAGGAACTGAGTGACTTACTGGATTTCAGCGCGGTAAGGAAACCGATCTTGTTCTTAAATGTTAATATGACTAGAATGACTAGTACCATGACAGCCGTAGGAGAACATTAAAGACGTCCCTACAGCGGCCACTGTTTACATTGTTAATGTATAGGAGTTGTACGGCACATAAGCTGCTGATTTTTAGCTTTCACTCAGTCTTTCAACTGTTTGCACAAAAGTGTGTTTATGTAGAGTAACTTGCAGGAAAGTCAGTGCATATTATTGGTTTTGTAATTTCATTTTTGTTGGTGCGTGTGTGTGTGTGTGTGTGTGTGTGTGTGTGTGTGTGTGTGTGTGTGTGTGTGTGTGCAGAGAATTGTGATGCTGCATTGGTAATTTTGTTGTCTTATAGATGCGAAACAGCGATTTGAAAATGTTCCCAACATCCATGGTAGTATATCTCATTTTAAGTCCTTTTTTTTTTTTTTTTTTTTTTTTTTTACCCTTCATGTGTAGCCTGTTTTTCTCTGCCCATGATAGGATTTTAGAAAATGTTTCCTTTTATTCGTTTGTCAGTGTGAGTTTTCTGAGGCTGTTCCATGCACTCTGCACCGTGTTGTATACACAATGTTTCAGATGCAAACAACAAAAAACAAAAAAAAGACTCGATGTTGAATCAGGAACCTGCATGACAGTCACACACCGACAGAAAGACACATAGAGAGAACTGTGTCACTTTACTGTCCGCAGTCTAAATGTTCCTGCAGCAGGCTGTTCAATGCTCCGACTCATGACTCGGTTTCAAAGTTAAAAGTTTTTTTTTTTTTTTTTTTCTTCTTTTCTTTAAAGAACAGCCTGTGTTATGAACTTGACGCACAGGAAATAGTGTCCCCGCTCTCGGCCATGTTTTCTGTGCGCCTCTCCTCCTCTGGGAGCAACTTTGGTCTGAAGAGGAGGAGGAGGAAAAAAAAAAAAAAACACCCCAAGTGAAACACCCCAAAATGAAGAGGGGAAAAACCTGACTGAGTGATATTGTTATGAAACGTAGAGAGACAGCCTGAACATAATGTAATCAGAAAATATCAGTAGGAATGAGGCTCGTGATACTGAATGACATGCAAATATAGGGGGGGGGGGGAAATCACTACAGTACATTTTCTTGCAGTAGGCCTATTGTAAGTTCCTGCAAGAATGTTAATGCAATAAAGAGAATGAGATCACAGCTGAGGCCTGCATGCACAATGCAAGTCTAGGAATTTCATAGGCGGCACTATTAGCATATCATATGAGATGTGAGAACAGTGATGCTGCACGAAATGCAAAAAATAAGGAGATATAATCCCCATCAATAAATACATTTTAATCTCCATTGGAATGTTAATGCAATAAACAAATATCACGAGATCACAGATGAGGCCCACATACAGTACACACTGTAACTGTAGGAGCACTGTAGAAACAGTATCAAGATATCATAGGAGATTTGAATTCTAAAGCTATTAAAAGAGTAATAATCCCTTATATAATATTTCCCTTTAGCTGCATTCTAGTGATGTTTCAATAAACACCCCTAGTCAAAAAGTCCTATAGGATTTTCATTGTTTCCATTATATATTTCCAAAAGTATGTATCAACTCAATATCAGGGCTGGGTATCGCCAATGATTTCGTGAATCAATTCCGATTCCCAATGTACCGTTTGGATTACATTTCCGACTCAATTAGGCTGAAATTGTACAAGCAAGAAGCAGCCCTTGAATATGTTTTTTTTAAATAAATAAAGAGGCATATATTAAAATATCAATTATAAGACACATTTCGGGATTTTATTAATCGATATCAGATCACTCAAACAAAGATCGACTTTAACTGGAGAATCGATTATTTTAACCTGGCCCCACTCACTATAACCTCACTGAAACATGATAGTCTCTGATTTCTATAAGAATATTGTAGGGGTGTTATTGTGAGATTTCGAACAAAAGACATACACTGTTACGTCAGAAATGAGAACCACAGACACATAATATGCCTCAAAAGCCATATTTTAATTACACAGTATGTGGTGTATTGGCTATGTATATGTCTATGTGTGTATCATAAATACCTTTTTAAAGTCTCTATAGAAGTATTATAGTGTATAAGTATCACAAATGTCCAGTAACAGCCCTGTAAACTCAGCATATATTTCTAAACTAGTACAGTGATCTTTTTATTAGAAGAAAACATAATACAAGACAACTGTATTTATAATTTAGAACCACAGAGCCATATTAAGTCTCTATATTGATATTGTGATGATACAAATATAGTTTATGTAACAATACATACAGCAAATAAATGTCATTAGATGCAGACACATACACTCAAGTCACCATAGGAATATTATAGGATTATATTTGTGGACAAAAGTACAAAATAAATTGTCACACAATCATCATTTAGTAGCTCTTGAGTCCCTGAGGTGTATCGCAGGGATATTATAGACATATAGCCTGTGTTTGAGTTGACCAAAAAATTGACCAAAAAATGTCAATCAGCCTTAGTCTTAAATGATATTTCCGTGAAAGAATATTCAAACAAAGGAGGGAGGCAGCAGCTCAAATGTGTCTCTTCTCATTATAAACGCAGGCCGGTCGCATTAATTTATGCGATCATCTGTCTTTGCACGCCCACACGCTGACACCCGCAGCTCCGAGTGCTTTGACTGGGATATCGATAGACCTGCTAATAATCAGAGTTGGATCTTTTTTATCTCGCAAGCGTTTTGTTTTCCCTTTATTTGTCGCAGGGAGCAACCTCAGCATCCAACATACACACTTAACAGGCCCCACAGGCTGCGTATGAAGAACAATGACAGACAGGGCTGCAACTGACGATTTACAATCATAGTATTTTCAATAATCTGTTGATTATTTGATCGATTAATCGATTAGTTGTCTATAAAATCTCAGAAAATTGTGAAAAATGTCGATCGAAAGCTCAAAATGACGTCCTCAAATGTCTTGTTTTGTCCACAACTCAAAGATATTCAGTTCACTGTGACAGAGGAGCCAAGAAACTAGAAAATGTTCCCATTTAAGAAGCTGGAATCAGAGAATTTGACCTTTTTTTTTATTTCATTACAAATGACTCAAACCGGTTATCAAAATAGTTGGCGATTAATTTAATAGCTGACGACTAATCGATTAATTGACTAATCGTTGCAGCTCTAATGACGGATCGAGTATTTATTGTTTTAAGTCAGGGTTTAAATTACTTATATTGTGGTCCGTTCAAAGAAACAAACCCCACAAAACCTGAAATCCTGAAAAGCTTTTAGCATCTGAAAGTAGGAAGCTCCGAGTGTGTCCACAATCACTGAGATTTCACCATCAAACACGCCGACACACAGGCCCAGAGTTTATCCACAGAGGTTATCCGTCGCGGTCAGATGTCTCACTTTGATGAACTGTTTTTCTTACAGTAGCTTGTACATTAAAACAACAGGACTCAGTACTCAGCTTCAGTCTGTGTCTTCAACCGTGTGCTTATTTTCCTGTAGATGTGTAGAGTAGATGGTAACTAGTTCTGATGATTATCTCAGTCAGACATAAAGTAGATATGAAGCGTTTTATTCCAAAATGAGCCGTCCAACACAAAAAAGTGACACTTTTGAATGAAAACACATTTATAAAAAAATTGAGCAGGTGATTTGAGGATCCTGCTTTATTTTTTTCACAGATGCTGAATGAGGAATTTGATTTATTTCTGCTTCCCAAAAAATGTTCCCACAGTGTTTTGGAAAATGAACTCTTCATATCTGGGTTTAGCTCTGGGCTGAGAGTCCGTGTGATCGTTAGGGCTGGGTATCGAACCTCGATGCATTTTGAGTACAGACCAAAATGTGCCCATAGCATCAAGTATTGAAAACACGCAAGTACGGAAAGCTGCCATCAAGAGGTGTGGACTCGTGTCACAAACCTGAATACTTCTTAAAATAAAATCAAAAAATCCTTGCAACTCAACTGTTACTTTATCGCTAATGACTACTGGCCTTTAGACTCTACCTGTTTGACTTGGAAGGACTCAGTATTCTCATCGAGCCAGAAAATGAACCATAATAGTGTACAAAAAACTTTGGACAGCAGCCAATGAGGCAGCGCGAGCAGGATGGAAAGGTGCGTTTGTCCGTACTGTACTGACCAACAGACAGATAACAGGTGACACTTCAAATTATTACAATCGGATGCAAACAGTTCTATGGTCAATATAAAAACAAATGTCGACAAAAATTACGAAATTACAAATGATTGTAACTGTTTAACAGAAATGACAAACCAAGTGTGATTGATCAGTTAGTTTTGAAATGTTTTAAAGTCTACTATCAAAATTAAATGACACTAAATTTGTCAAAGGACACAAGCTGACTTGTTAAGGAGTTGGAACACAAAGTAAAGGACTTGGACCTGGCTTGCGACTTGTTGGCCTTGACTTGAGACTTGACTTGCCTGTCTTCGGACTTGACTTGGGTATCTTTTGGTCTTGTCTTGTAACCTGACTTGGGATTTACCTGTCCTGGGACTTGACTCAGGATTAACCTGTCCTGGGACTTGACTCGGTATTTACCTGTCCTGGGACTTGACTCGGGATTTACCTGTCCTGGGACTTGACTTGGTATTTACTTGTCCTGGAACTTGACTTGGTATTTACCTGTTCTGGGACTTGACTCGGGATTAACCTGTCCTGGGACTTGACTCAGGATTTACCTGTCCTGGGACTTGACTTGGTATTTACTTGTCCTGGAACTTGACTTGGTATTTACCTGTTCTGGGACTTGACTCGGGATTAACCTGTCCTGGGACTTGACTCGGGATTTACCTGTCCTGGGACTTGACTCGGGATTAACCTGTCCTGGGGCTTGACTCGGGATTTACCTGTCCTGGGACTTGACTTGGTATTTACCTGTTCTGGGACTTGACTCAGGATTTACCTGTCACCCACGGGACTCAGGATTAACCTTGTTTCTCATGGGACTCAGGACTTGCCTGTCTTGACGTTGGACTTGACTCTGGACTTGGTAGTCTTGATTTGGGACTTGACCCTAGAACTTGTTGGACGTCTCTCTGGACATTACTCTAGATTTACTTAAGATTTAACTATGGGTCTTGATTTGGGACTACATTAAGAACTTGTTGGTCTTGATTTGGGACTTGACTATGGACTTGTTGGTCTTGATTTGGGACTTGACTATGGACTTGTTGGTCTTGATTTGGGACTTGACTATGGACTTGTTGGTCTTGATTTGGGACTTGACTATGGACTTATTGGTCTTGATTTGGGACTTGACTATGGACTTACTTGTGACTTGAAAAACAGTGACTTTGTCCCACCGCTGCAGGCATTAAATCCTTGGGCAGATTTATCATTTTGTTTATTTATTCTTTGATCAGATAGATAGATATCAAAATCTTCCCAAATTTCGGACTGCAAATTAATTTATGCAAACTTGTTGCAGGACTTCTTGAGCTTTGAAAAAAAAAAAAGACATTTGAAAGCCTTGGCTACTTTTTAAAATGAAAAACATTTATATTACAATTTAAATATAAAAAATCATTTTGGTATTGATTGTTAGTTTTGAAATGTTACCCACTGATACCCAGCCCTAGTGATGATGGACCTTTTGTTTCTTGGTAAATACCCCAAAAATAGTTTCCTTCCAAAACGTGATATCTACTATTTTGAAAACCGAAAAAAAAAAAAAAAAAGCTATGATAAGCTGAACATGAAGAAAATTGAATGACCATAAAAATTAAGACGTTTCCCAGCAGGATTGTAATGTGATGAGAATCTGGCAGCAGCGTTTTTCAGCCAAATGTTGCCCTGGCGTTTTGGAAGGAAGCTTCTCATGTGTAGCTGCAGTGAGGCTTCTGTAGACTTGTGTCTTGCTGTCTGTAGTGTCAGTGCTCTTAATAGGTAATGTGCGATCTGTTTGTCTTGTAGATGTTTTCCCCTCCTGTTAGCAGTGGAAAGAACGGGCCGACTTCCCTGGGGAGCGGACATTTCTCCGGCTCAAGTACGTCAGCCTTCTCCTTTTTTACCCTTCTTCTTTTCTTTCAATCCTCTCTCATCCTCCTCCTCTCCTTCCTCTTACACCTGCTTGCTGCTGCTACGCTTTCCGTTTTAATTTTCTTGTGTGGGTAACCATGTTCGGTACATGCAGATGCAGTTTTTTGGGGTTTTATTCTGTTTTGCTTTTTTTCAGTTCGTTTTTATTCTGAGGAGACATGGAAAAACTGCAGGATTTGTTTTTTTTGAATATGCTGCAGAATACTCTGGCTATTGTTGAGCTGGTTGTCGTTTTAAAATGCCACATGTTGCTCAAACAGTGAGGTGGGCTGGTCTGATTGTATGGCTTTGATTATGAGATAGTCCAAGCAAACCAACTTTATTCCTTAATCGTCACATGCACACAGTCAGTGCAGTGAAATTCTATTACTGCATTTTAACCCATCCTAAATATTGGGAGCAATGGACAGCTTTTTACATACAGCATCCGGGGAGCAACATTTTTTCAAAACAACACAGTAACTTCCTGTTCTAGCTGGCCACCGTAGTTTTTAGCAAACATTACTCAAACAAGAGTAAATAGTGCATTGGTCTGGGACTATTTTCAGCAGTGGATTCATACACACTGGGTGCTTGATTTTGACCAATTATGAGAATTATTTTGTTCAAATCACCTGTAACATAACTGTTTATTCTGTGCTCATGCGTAGTTCGTACGCGTTTCTTCCTGCTTGCATGTCATAGTAAAGTGGCATATGAATGTCGGGGTGTAAAATACAGCCATTCGGTTATGTGTTGTTTTTTTTTAATGTTATTTTTTAATGTTTCTTTATTTTAGGGCAACAAGTTTGTTTTTCAGCTGCTCAAGTTAATTCCTGAAGGAGACTTCCTGTTTTTCTGATTTGCTGCCCTCATTCTTTCCTGCCTCTGTTCGTGTGTGATTCTGTGTGTGTGTGCGTGTGTGATTCTGTGTGTGTGTGTGCATGTGTGATTCTGTGTGTGTGTGTGTGTGTGTGTGTGTGTGATTCTGTGTGTGTGTGTGTGTGTGTGTGTGTGTGTGTGTGTGTGTGTGAAGATCAGTTCACTGTGTTTTTCTGCACTGTGGTGTTATTGATGTCAAGCATGCACAGTTTGGTTTCATCAGTGGTGGAACATGCTGGCTTTGACTTTGAAATGTTAGTTAAATTAATAAATGTTAACGCGAGCATGTCGGTAAAGTTGCTTCATGTCCGTCAGCCCCTCTTTCACTAAAACACTGAGCCATTCATTCATTCATCCATCCAGTCAGTCTGGAAGCCAGTGAGTGAAAGAGTTAGTGAGTGTACCTACTCCGTGTGTTAATGATTGATTGATTGATTGAGTCAGGCATTCACTTAGGCTACGTTCAGACTGACTTCCGCCCTGTGTGGAAAAATGCATCCATTTGAATGAGGCCAGTCTAGCATTGCCAACGCACAGGGCTTCAGCAAAAAAACAAACCTGCGGGGTCACCCGGCAAAAAAGATGAACCAGACTTAACTTGTGGCAGACGACAATGTGACATCAATACAGCGTACAGTACATTCCTGGTAGATGCCTTTGTAATTTGGACACTGCATTTATACTGTTGTCCTTGTGATCATTGTGACAAACTGGACTTCCTGTATTGTGTTTCATGTCTTACTGGTACCTGAAGCAGTCCCTTGCATTGTTTTAACGCGGCTGTGTTCGGTGTGAACGGCAGCTTAGTGAGCGAGTCAGTTGGTTTCTCAGTGAGTTAGTCAGTCAGGGAGTTGTGAACACGTTGGTGAGGTATGGTTATGTGTATCTATGTGCATTAGCAGTGTTACGATTCTCCAAATCCAAGTAGGGATGTCGGGATTAACAGATTTTGCCATAACTGCGGTTACACAACGTTGCAGTTTCATAACGTTGCAGTTTCATAACATTGCAGTTTCATAAGAATTGGAGTAAATAAGATACTGTATCTATGGTATCCTTATTCCTGCATTGCTGCCCTGTAAAAATGTATCACGCGTTTGTCTGTGCAGTAAAATCTACTCTCGCGAGCGCTGCACTACGAGTGTGTGCGTTGGTATATTTTGTGTGTGAGAGCCACTAACCTAAAGCCTTGAGAAGAAGAGCTGCAAAAATGTTGGAGGGAACTGCAGTCCACCGGTGACTTCAGGGAAGTGGAAGTATTTCTGTGGTGCTGTGTCTGTAGCTATACACCCTCCCCGCCGGTCTACAATAAAAATGATGAATGAAAACCATGATACCGACACGTTTTTCTTTTTCAGGCGTGGCAGCACTGAGCTTCCGTATAATCCAATGTGGCCTCATGTTGTACGTTTTGTTGGATTGCTGAGAGTTACACACACACACACACACACACACACACACACACCGTATGTTTTCAAAGGTTTAAAAAAAAAGAAGTGAGTTGGGGAGTTTTTTTTCAGATGACAGTTGTTCAGCTTGAATTAATTGATGAACAATCACATTAAATAAGCAGAGGTTAGTAAATTAATCTCCAATATTCCTATACATAAATATTTGCAATGAGCATATTGCAGTAATGATATGATATTTTGTAGTCTTTTTATTACAAAAGACAGATTCCTAATGATCTCCTGCTTCTGCTTCCTATATGATTTGATGTACATTTACATATATGGAACCTCTTTGCTGTGATCATATATCAGGTTGTAGGCCATGCTGCATTCTGTGTAGGATTCTGTGTATTTTTCAGCATTTTATTGTACTATATATGTGTTATGTTTCATAACATCCTCAGTCTGTACGAGACCATCTCAACCTCATCTCAATGCTCCCGCTCATGTTATTTGCCTCTAAACGGCGTTCGGATGCCATTTTGTTTGTTGGCTGGAAAACAGAGAGATGCCGAGAAGTCTTCTTTGTTTACTGCTTGGTGGTGTGGTTGTTGTCGTTTGTGCTCGCCGGTTTCGGTGGTGTCGTTTGCTCCTGTGCCTTGCATACAAATGTGACGAAGGACGACAAATGTTACGATTTTTAGAAAGGGGAAGAAAAAAAAAGCCCCAGTTTGTGTAGAATTGGTAGTGATTGTCGGACCTTAGTTTGCTGCTTCGATGTCAATCTTTATTTTGGGATTTTTTCTTTTTTTTTTCTTCTTTCGATACCGGAACACACACTGATGTCACACATGCATGCACTCATCCCTGAACACAAATCACACTCACGCACACACGTCTAAACACCCCCGTGTACACACACACACACACACACACACACACACACACACACACACACACACACACACACACACACACTGTGCTCACCCCTGCTGTGGCTTTCTGCAGGCCTCGGCATTTTGATGAGCCCGGCGCTGTTTGTGAATGCAGCTAATTAGAACTCTATAGACCTACACAGCCATGAGAGCAGCGGTTTCCAAAGGCTGGGACGGGGCCAGAGGCTGGGACATGCCGACACTGAACTGGGTCCATGCACTGTATCAGAGCTGGGCGATGTGGAGAAAATCAAATATCACGATATTTTTTGACCAAACACCTCGATATCGATATTGCGATGATTTTGTAGGGTTGACTATTGGTGCCTTCACAAAATATTTATATAATGACATTTTTGATGAATAACCATCAGTTATGTGCATACAGTGACTAAGTGGGTAAAAGCAAATTATAGAACAGCTTAAAAAGTCTGGGAAGTTCAGAAAATTGCATCACTTTACTGTAAATCACGCTCCCCTTGGCCCCTCCCCTCAAACGCCTCCCCCTCCATGCCAAAACAGAGACAGATTGACATAAAGTTGAAACTGAAACCTTAAAAAATAATACCTTAAACAAATTGACACTGAAAAAAGAGTGACATGAGGAAAGAATCGCAAGATTATCGTTGGAAAAACACATCAGAATGCAAAATTGAATGAAAAAGATTTTTCAGTGAACTTTTTGGAAATGTTTTGAATTACCTGAATTTGGGTACAGACACCAAAACAATATGTTTTTAGGACATGAAAGAAGCAAAGTTTTTTTCTAAACAAAAATACAGTCTAAAAATGCAAAATGATGGTCCAAATCAGTAAATATCATATGTATATGATCAAACAGTAAGTATTTAGGTTTTTAATACACAGCACTACAGCACAGTATTATATCCTCACTTTTAATCTCCGGTATTAACAGGTCTTTTGCCACAGTGCAGAAATCTGACAACACAGTGTCCCCAAATGCTTCAGAAAGGTTGCCAAACAGGGCTAAAGAAGACGACATCAGCAGCAAAATTAGACCACAAAGGAGACACGTGGATGAGTGGAAGCACGAAACACAGTAACGTGTAAAAATAACACGTCAGTTAGTCAGGCCGGCAGAGAGGCAGGGGAATACAAACTGGTTTTAGGATTTGGTTTATCTGATGCTTTTGAGGAAGTAGTGGCATTTATTCCAAACATACCTTCACGTAGGGGGTTGGATTTTAAAGTGACATTCTTCCTACTGTGAATACATTTCGGTTTTGAAGCGCTCTCCTCATTCCATGTAAGTCCTCGTATTTTGGGCGATGATGAATTCACCTTTTAAAACACAAAAGCATCTAAACATAAATGCCACACAATCCCTCACGAGTCCTGGCTGACACGCTCAGCCCACGGTCATCACCAAGCAGGAAGTGGATTAGGCGTTTTAATTATTGGGAGATTTCGCCATTGTTGTCGTTTATTTTGGGATCATCCCTGTACAGATAATGCACACTTCAAACTCTGTGTGTGTTTCTAATCTCCTCCTGAATGAAGGCCGTTCAGCGAGCGGCTTCACTCCGCCTGTCAAAACCGCTGCCACCGCCACTCGTCTATTTCAGGTCTTGGCTGGTTGTGGTGTTTTTCCCTCCGTTTTTAAAAAGGTATAACCTCTCAGATCCACTGTTTGTCTCCCTGTCAACGGTGTTGGGAGAGGATTGAGGTGTGTGTGTGTGTGTGTGTGTGTGTGAATTGAGTGTTGAGCTTCAAAATGTGTGTCTGACAGATTTTGAGTGTGTGTGTGTGTTTCGTTGGCACCAAAGAGGGGGAAGGAAAGGGGGCTTTGGGGGTGGGAGGGCAAACCATCATTCCCGTTGCCATGGAGCATAAAGTTGGCAACGAGCGGTGGAGGAAGTGTTTCCTCAAGTGTCAGCAGAAAGGGGGGAAAAAAAGAGGGACAGGAAGAAAGGAAAGAAGAGAGTAAGGAAATGTAAACAGGACGAATGGAAAGGTGAAAGAAGGTAAAGAGGGAAGGAAGGAAGGAAGAATGAAAGGAAAGAAGGAACTGAATAAAGGAAAACCTGGGCGCCAGCCAATCACATGGCTGACACATAGCGACAGCCATTCACCGTCCCATTCATACTTAACCTAACCTCTACGTCTTTAGACAGTCCAAACAAAAACCAACAAGATGCCCGTCCGTCTATCAATACTTTCATTTATAAACGTGGCGTAACAGAAAAACGGGGCTGAAAATGTGCGTGGGTTCCACTACCCAACGCAAAGGTTGTGATTTATAAAAAAACAAACTTGACGGGAGAATGTGCGGTCCTCCACGCAAACTTTGACCCATGCGTACGCACATTTTGGAGACAATGGCGACGCAGATGGTGAGGTGGTGAAATGAAGTAAGACTGCAGAAAGTACATGTGGGAATAACGATTACTCGTAATATTGTTTTGCAAGTATTGATGCCTCACGCACATTTCTTCACTCCATATCATCCACGTTATCATGAAAATTAAATCCAGCAGTGTTATTTGCACTTGTACTGAGTGATAATTGTTCCATAAACTCCTTGTAAAATCCAACTCAAATCTTAAATCAAAATTTGTTCTTAAAGTGCTCATATTATGCTTTTTGGCGTTTCCCCTTTCCTTTATGTGTATCTTTTTGTGCACGTTATAGGTTTACAAAGTGAAAAAGCCCAAAGTCCACCCCAAAGGGACTTACCATCTCCAACAGAAAACACTGTTCACAAACTGCTCCAAACAGCTCTATTGTAGTCCAGCCTTTACTTCCGTTACGAACGTGCATCACTTTGTAAGACACGTTATAATGCTCGCCTAGCTGGCTCGATGGTGTTTTACGCCCCCAATGTCTCCTTCCAGGGCTGCGACCGTTGACTTCAAGGCACCTAACCCTAACTTTAACTGCAACTGACAAGCTAGCAGTACATACTGCGCATGTGCGACTCCCAACAAAGATGGTACAGAAGTGAGATGTCTCACTCTGTAGCTAAAACAGAGAGCTCAACACACAGGGTGAAAAGAGGAGCTGCAGCAATGTGCAGTACAACAACAATATGGTGTTTTCTGAAAATTAAACCACATAAACCTATTCTGGTACAACCTCTAAATACAATTATGAACCTGAAAATGAGCATAATATGAGCACTTTAATATTTAATTGTCGCTGTCTCACCGTCACAGAGTCCGCTACGGAGCGCAGGAGGAGGAGATGGCCCGACTCCATGGAATACAGGATAGCATCAAATACCCTAGCATTAGATAACTGCAGATCACAGTGTAAATAACTAAATATCTGTCTTTAATACTGTGCATATATCGTCAAAAGTCTGGAAATACAGCCGTTAAGCTCTCGTGCAATCGTTACCCTTAATGTCCTCGTTATCGGTCCTAACTTTAATACTGGTTGTGAGAAAGCCTGCATGAAGAAAAGTGTGTTTGCCTATTAGACTTTCGTCTTCAAATTGTATCTCGGGGTGGGGGGATACCACCAATTGATGCTGTGGTTTTGGCAAGGTGTTAATAAAGGTGTTATAATTCAATTTGCAGCAATTCACCAGCATCTGATAAGTTGTTTTTTTTGCTTTTTCCCCCACCAGTCGTCATGATTCGGCGTAACGAAAGCGCAACTGCCAGGCTCATTAACATACTGATCAGCATTCATGAGGTTCTTTGCATTGACTATTTATGGTTAAAAATGGGCGTGTACAGGGGCGGGATAAGAGGCTGATTCACGTACGCACACTTGTGGGTAATCTGTGATTTATGAAGGGAGCATTGCTTACAGATGTGCGTGCGCACGGTTTTATAAATCAGATTTTTTTTTGCCATATGCCATTTTTGGCTTTTGGGCATACATATACTTTTAGTAAGGATACTACGCACAGTTTTATAAATGAGACCCCTGGGCATTTAAGTTTTTTGCAAATGTTACATAAACAAGAAGAAATAGTGAATATGTTGGGGACTATTTTCAGCAGCGGATCAATGCCCATTCCCAGTGAGCATTTATGGCAGCAGGACGGTGTATGTGAGATTAAGCCAAAGTAGCAGTGGTTCCCAGAGTTGGCATGTTAAAATCATTATCATGATATTCATATGGATATTTTGTGATATCGATACTAGATAAGGCAAAGTTACACATTAATATTATCAAACTGCTGCTGAGATTTTTCAGTATGCTCCACTCTATGCATTACATTAGACCAAAGTTGAAAGTAAGCATTGCTTTATTTTAAAGGGTCACAAGCCACGGTAGTTAGTTTTGGATAACAGTGGAGCTCTGTGGCACAGATGAATGATATTTCAGGCTATGGATATACAAACAATGCTTGTTAGTAGGATCCATTCATTGTTGGTTTCTGCATGGGATTTGTTGACAATAAGAAAGATAAAGAATATCACACAGACTTAAAAAGAAATCAACTCTCAGGGAGACGATTGCAAAATCAATAGGCTTTATCCTGTTTAATTTTATTTTTGTGCCATCTTCCACCTCTTCCTCTTCTTCTTTTCCTTGTCAAAGCCAACAGAAAAACACAGCAGCGGTGTCGCCTCTGCCAGCGAGCTTCACGCATTAGCAAAGAAATTTGGGCAAGGATAGATACAGCCCCGATGGCATGCCTGATTTTTGTTCCCCTAATTGGCATAGCTTATTAAGTCACAGTTCACAGCGGAGAAAAAAGGGGGTTGCTTTAATAATACCCCCTCTCCCGTTTGATTTGATGCACTTGTACCGAGACAGATAACGCGCTTCAACGCGGCGAGCGACGCCCCCACCGCCACCCTCTTG
Organism: Sander vitreus; assembly: GCF_031162955.1. Taxonomy (NCBI): domain Eukaryota; kingdom Metazoa; phylum Chordata; class Actinopteri; order Perciformes; family Percidae; genus Sander; species Sander vitreus. The sequence continues at coordinate 25,957,058 of NC_135870.1, read as the reverse complement.
TCTCTATCCAGTCAAGTCTGCCTCTGATACGCCTGTCACTCAAAAACACCCTGGCTGATCGTTTTCAAAATAGAGATGGAGAGCAAGAGCCAGTCTCTTAATACCTTACCCTCCCACCCTCCCACCCTCTCTCTGCCTCTGAGGCTGCTAAATTGTCTCGTTTCCCCGGCAAGGAGATGCAGAACGACTCACAAAAACAACCAACCATGCTCTTAATTGTGGTGCAGATTAGGGATTAATAGGCTTTTTTAGCCATAATGGCAAATATTATTAGCCCCATTTGCTTTTCTAATGCTAATAATGACTCTACTAATAATGGCAGTGATTTCAAGGTTAGTGTCTGTGAGAACTCGGCGTGGGCTTGTGGGTTTCTTCAAAGCTCAGGAGATTGACGTGCCGCTTGCTTCGACGGGCCGGCTCGCTACCGAGTCGGAGCTCCATATGTTTTCCCCAAAGACAATGCTGAGATGTGCTTAGCTGCTGAGTACATATCAGTTTATATTTAGTTCTGTTTGGTTTCTTTGACTTAAATTTAATCCAGTTGGGTTGTTTAATTTGGCTTAAGAGCTTTATTTTAGCTGGTTTTAGTGTTTTAAAGTGCTCATGTTATGCTTTTTGGCCTTTTCCCTTTCCTTTATTGTGTTATATATCTTCACAAAGTGAAAAAGCGATGTGAAGAGAGAGAATCTGCACCTCATCCTCTACTTAGCCAAATGTATGTGGACATCAAAACGATACACTTGTACGTGATTATTGAATACCTCATTCCAAAACTGTGGGCAAATGTGACTGTATCATGTTGTCTTAACTTCCTGTTTTGGCTTTTGTGTCGCTTCAATGAACCTTGCTGAGTCAAATAGTCAAATCTAGAAAACATCACAGTGAACTGGTGCATATTACTTTTACTCAATCATTGCTTATTTTGCTTTTTTCAAAATAGACATTTATTTTCTTATTGCATGCATATGCTGTTATATCTTTAAAGTGCTCATATTATGCTTTTTGGCTTTTCCCCTTTCCTTTATTGTGTTCTATATCTTTTTTGTGCACGTTATAGTTTTACAAAGTGAAAAAGCCCAAAGTCCACCCCCAAAGGGACTTACCATCTCCAACAGAAAACACTGTTCACAAACTGCTCCAAACAGCTCTATTGTAGTCCAGCCTTTACTTCAGAGATGAACGTGCGTCACTTTGTAACACGTTATAATGCTCGCCTAGCTGCTAGCATGGCACTCCCTCATGCTCTGCAACTGACAAGCTAGCAGTACTTACTGCGCATGTGCGACTCCCAACAAAGTGGTACAGAAGTAAGATGTCTCACTCTGTAGCTAAAACAGAGAGCTCAACACACAGGGTGAAAAGAGGAGCTGCAGCAATGTGCAGTACAACAAAAATATGGTGTTTTCTGAAGATTAAACCACAGAAAACTATTCTGGTACAACCTCTAAATACAGTTATGAACCTGAAAATGAGCATAATATGAGCACTTTCAGTTTTACTTTGAGCAGGGCTGGATTTACCGTAACGGTGCATCAATTCAGGTATGAGCCCCCTCTTGACTCATGTTTGTGGTAATATTCACCGTGTCAGTTTTGACACAGTGTCCCTCTGTAAGACACGTACACAGGTAATAATGCAGGGCCATTTTTAAACACTCTTGATGCAACACTGCATTGATTGATGAGTCAGTTGATTTCAGTTTTCATTTGTTCTCATACACTTATACAACAGATTTCTCACAAACAGGCTGCTCTCATAAACCATCCGTAAATAGCTACGGCTAAGTAATGCACTGTAATTCGTATGTATTCCACGTATTTATTACTGTATGTTAAGTTACTTAACTGTCATGTTGGCTCAACTTCGTTACGTGTCCGCTCGGCAGTGGCCGTAATTTCGTAAGATGTCATAAAAATTGTTGTGCATATAGGGTTTCATACGATATCATACCAACCCCAGCGTTGCACACAGAGCCTGATCCTGGCATCCCAGGCAGTGGCCTGCTTGGCCCAGTTGGTAATCCAGTTTGAGTTTAGTGTAATCTCTGTAGTTTACTGTAGCTTTAGATGTTTTTGTGTTTAGTTGAATTTAAGTTATGTCTCCTAGTAAGCTTGGTTTTGGTGATAGCAATACGTATACATGGCGCTGTGTACAATTTAGTCGTGAACTTGTTTTTTGGTGTTGTCCATGTTTCGTCTTAAAATCTGACCCTCTCACTGTGTGTTTTCACTTCATCAAAGGTAATTGGAACATTTGGTCGCCTAAAAAATTCTTTTTCAGCGTTGAAACCGCAAACCGAGCGGTTTCATGCAAAGCAAGCTAGCTAACTCCGCCAGCGTCAGCTGGTAACTTAAAGGTAAGTTTGCCACTTTTCTGTACTGATGTACACTTAGATAAACGGCACCAGTACCTGGAGTTCCGCCGATAAATCTCTACTGGATGACTCGCTTCAGAAGGGTTGAAAATCGGCAACTTTCCCTCTTTAGCATTTAGCTTAGCGCAGGGCCCTTGCAACCATAAAAACACTGTCTTGGTCGCGTCCTCCTCCCCAGCTCCACCCTCTCTTTAAAAAACAAAATGGCGACGGGCAAATTACCAAACTCGAGGCTTCCAAATGGCAGTTCACAAACCAATGGGTAGTCTCGCATTGCCAGACCTTCCTTCACAGCGATGCGGAGGAGGGTCCGGTGAGTCCACACAGCATTCTGGGATGGGAGCAAAACATGCTCTGTGTTTATTGGCATGTCCTTAAACCAATCGCATTCATCTTGGGCAGCGCTAAGCACCGGACGGAGCAATGGTGCCTTTGCAAAATAGCCTCGGGAAGGAAGTTGTGGTGGAACATGTGTACGTTCAAAAGTTGTTTTAGTCGTGCAACAGAAAACTCGGATTGGACAGATAGTCTAGCTAGCTGTCTGGATTTACCCTGCAGAGATCTGAGGAGCAGTTAACCACAGTCCTCAGAAATCCACCGGAGTTTAAATCAAATAAATACAATTTGTATAGACACACCGATGGGTGGCGTCACTAGTTATATTCAGGTGTCAGGGTCTTTCCTTTGCTCAGTCACACAATCTGCTCATTTCCTTTTCTCCAATCAGCTAAGGTTGACTGAATACCTGCTCTACCCCCCGTGGCGGTCATGGTTTCAGTCCTCCATCTTCGGTACCTCCACGACTCTGGGCCCTCTTGTCAGGCGGTAAACAGCCCTCACAGCCAGCTCTCTCCTCTCTGCGGTCGGTCTGTGACGTCAGCGAGGTGTCAGTGTGTGTTCCGGCGCTCGCTCCCACACCTGTTCGCTCGTACCAGCAACGATGGCTGCACAATCGCAACCTCCGAGCCTAATTACCCAGTCCTTAAAAAATAAAGAGACGGGGAACGTCAACCAGCCTGCCTGGCAATTACAGCGGCGCTCAACACCTCTCCGCAACAAACACCACTCCAATTAGAGGCAGCCAACTTATTCTTGGAGGCGGGTGTGTGTGTGTGTGTGTGTGTGTGTGTGCTTGTAACTGCAAGTGTGTGACAAGCTAAATTGTTTGCTGAGTTTAACGTCGGCATCCAAACTTGTGTGTTTGTCAGCGGTGTGTGTGTGGCAAATGAGGGGTAAAAGAGTGTGTGTGTGTGTGTCAGTCACTGGCTAAAGTGAAGGCACAAGAGGTTTGTTATGTGAGAATTGTGGCTGTTAATTGAGAAGACGAAGGTCTGGGAATCAAATGTGACACACTCGGAGCAGCTGATTCCACCCGTGTCTTCGTCCTCTTCCGCCTCGCTGTTTTTACCCCGTCCCTGTTCTTCCTCCTCCCTCTGTTCTTCGTCCTACCACTCGCGTCCTTTCATCCTTTAACTTCCCTACTCGTCATGCTCCCCGTGCTTCCCCTTCTTCTTCATTACTTCTGCCTTGTCTTCCTCTTCATCCCCCTCCTCCTTTTCCTCCTTGCTGTTGTCACCCCATCGCTCCTCCTCGTCTTCCTCTTCCTTCATTTTAAACGCAATATTTGTTAAAGGCAAAATATGTGCGAACCATACTTAATGAAGCATTGTGGTGTTGTAGAGACAAATCGTATCCTACAGACTAAAGAAAAAATCTTTGTTTGGTACAGATCCTCGCAAAAATTACGCTATAATCAGTTGTTCACAAGTTGCGGTCTCATTTATATCTTTGTGAGTTGTGAAAGCGCGTCGAGGCTTAGAATGTACCATCAACATGTTTCTTATATACATGGAACAGTCTCATTTTACATTCACACACAAATATCTGCCAAGTGTTGAACACATGTGGACATACCGGTGTGGACCCCAGGAAGAGTAGCTGTGCTTAAGGGCATGGCTAATTGGGATCCTATAATTAACTAAACTAAATGGGCAAAAACATCAAACAATTTCAAGTTGTGGGGCACCTGTCAAAAATGATTGTCCTGAAACGTGCCAAGCAACTCACAGAATGGCGGAATTTCTAAGGATTTCTGTATCAATAACAGCACTTTGACATGTAGTGGCTGTGTCACAAGGCTCTAAATGAAATGTGTTCAAATGGTTTATTATTCTGCATCCTCTGAGAAAGGGATTAGGAAAATGAAGAGCTGATCGAGAGCAAGAAGAAATGGGGGGGGGGGGGGGGGAAAGGAGGTAGGAAATGACGAAGATCGAGTGATGGATGGAAAGGAAATCACACATCACACCACATGCTGGTCGCCACTTAAGAAGATGCATTTTCTTCCATTTTTACCCCAAACATCAAAACAAGAGTTGTATGTGATATAAGATGAATTTATTAAGGTTGTCTTTAAGCATATTCTAAATTTAAACCATCCTGTTTCCTGCCCAACCTCATCGTATGCTTCCTCTTTTTCGTCCATTTTTTCTTCTACCTACGTCGTTCACCTCATACTGAAATGACACAGATATGCCAGTTATGCGAAAAGTATGTCGTCAGAGTCTCTGTGTTTAATGTACAAATGTGATGTTATTGACTTGCCAGCGACACACTGAACCTTCACAGCGCAGAGATCAGCGGGTTAAACCATCTGTTTCAGAGCCAGGGGTGGGATAGAGAGGAGAGAAGCAGCGCAATGGTTCATCCTGGCTTTTGTTTAATTTTGTTTGGCAGAGCTGGCACCGGAGTGGCACTGCCGTGTGTGTGTGTGTTTGGTGGAGATATATTTTCCAACCAACCCCCCTTCCACACACACACACACACACACACACACACACACACACACACACACACACAGAGACTGTAAATTGTCTGGAACACCCTAGTGCCATCTGGTCTTGTGACGGGCCAGACAGAGTGTGTGGTGTGTGTGTGTGTGTGTGTGTGTGTGTGTGTGTGTGCTGTAAGTGTGTGTTCATGGAGAGAGAAAAAAAGAGTGTGCATGCATGTTAGGCTCGTGTGTGTGTTTTTGTTCATCCGTTTAAAAGAGAGAGGAAAATGCACTCTCCAAAAACACTATTCTTCCCCCCCACACACACACACACACAATAATATCAGCAGGAAATGTATGCAACCATCTCTGGCTGTGCTTGAGTTCATTTGGATCTTCCCTGACAGTTAATTGGTGTTTTTGTCCCGTGTGAAACTAGTTTATTTTGCCTTGTTTTAGACATTTTTCTACTGGAGTTCTGCAGAACACAAGGGAGGTTTTGTAGATTGACCCTGAGCCCTGCTGCAGTGCCCTTGAGCAAGGCAGTTGCTCCGTACAAGCTTCAGTGATGCATCTGGATAGCTGATCCTGACCTTTAACACCTAGTCTCGCATTGCCACAGGTATCGCCACAGCGCTGTGGAGTAATGTCTGGCTACACCACACGTACATTCTAGGATAGGAGAAAAAAAAACGCTTTCATTACGTTATATTTAATTACATTTAGCTGACACTTTTATCCAAGGCGACTACCAATAACCATGAAGGTACAACTCCAAACATCAAGACTCGAGAACATGTACGTTAGATTCAGAGCCGCATGTAAGTGCGACATGTGAGTGCCATTTTTTATTTTTTTTTAATAGCATCATCTTCTTAGCTAAGGTGCAGTTGGAAAATATGTGAGCCTGCGGCGGTTGATGTGTAGACTTTCAGCTGTCCTGATCGTTTAGGAGCCAGGACAATCGTCTTGGGCGGCGCTAAGCTCCGGGCGCGGCGATGGTGGCTCTGCAGAATAGTCTCTGCAAGCAACTTGTTTTGGTTGAACATTTGCACACCGCAAAAGAAAACACCAAATACAGTATTAAATGAAGTTAACTGTCCACACCATACAGTAACGCCAGCTATTTACATAAGCTGGATACATGGTTAAACATGAATTGCTCTTAACAGTGTATCGTCGTGTGTCCATAGCAATCCCTCCCCAATCGGTGACAAAACGTCCCAGTAAGAGATTAATGCTGTAAACATATTCTTTGTAAATCTTTACAGTCATTCCCCGAAAGAACCAAGCAGACCTGCCAAATTTTCAGAAAGACTTGCCATTTTGAGCGTGTGGCTTGCAAGCTCGAAGTTTTTTGTCGTTTTCCCGAATCAAACGGAGTTTGAGATGTTAATAATCCTGGAAATGTGCTTCCATTGAGCCAGACTATTTAACCCCTGATGTTGTGGATGTGTGATGTTTTTTCTGATTAGTTTTGTCACCAGAGGATTCATTTGGATTGGTTTAGACTGCTAGAGGCCAAATATTTGACAGGAAGTCACAATAGTAGTTGTTTATCTTTTTAGTGCCTTTATTCCTTTCTAACATTTAATTATTTAACCTTGAGTTTGAATGGTTTTATTATTACCATTCCATTGTAAGTAATGATTGGTCTGCAGATTTGAACCAGCAGCTTTCCATTTGAACCTTTTAATAACCCTGGCAGTGTTGGTGCCTTGCTCTAAGGATTTAAACCTCTAACCCTGGCAGTGTTGGTGCCTTGCTCTAAGGATATGAACCTCTTAAACCCTGGCAGTGTTGGTGCCTTGCTTTAAGGATATGAACCTCTTACCCTGGCAGTGTTGGTGCCTTGCTCTAAGGATTTAAACCTCTAACCCTGGCAGTGTTGGTGCCTTGCTCTAAGGATTTAAACCTCTAACCCTGGCAGTGTTGGTGCCTTGCTTTAAGGATATGAACCTCTTACCCTGGCAGTGTTGGTGCCTTGCTCTAAGGATTTAAACCTCTAACCCTGGCAGTGTTAGTGCCTTGCTTTAAGGATATGAACCTCTTACCCTGGCAGTGTTAGTGCCTTGCTTTAAGGATATGAACCTCTTACCCTGGCAGTGTTGGTGCCTTGCTCTAAGGATTTAAACCTCTAACCCTGGCAGTGTTAGTGCCTTGCTTTAAGGATATGAACCTCTTACCCTGGCAGTGTTGGTGCCTTGCTCTAAGGATTTAAACCTCTAACCCTGGCAGTGTTGGTGCCTTGCTCTAAGGATTTAAACCTCTAACCCTGGCAGTGTTGGTGCCTTGCTCTAAGGATTTAAACCTCTAACCCTGGCAGTGTTGGTGCCTTGCTCTAAGGATTTAAACCTCTAACCCTGGCAGTGTTGGTGCCTTGCTCTAAGGATTTAAACCTCTAACCCTGGCAGTGTTAGTGCCTTGCTCTAAGGATTTAAACCTCTAACCCTGGCAGTGTTAGTGCCTTGCTTTAAGGATATGAACCTCTTACCCTGGCAGTGTTGGTGCCTTGCACAGAGGAACTGAGCTGCAAACCGTGAACCTTTCATTGATAAAATAGTGGATTTTGGCAAACACACACACAGTGAATGTATCAGGGAAGAAAAGCTGATGAGAGGAAGACGGGTCACATCTGTGTGTGTGTGTGTGTGTGTGTGTGTGTGTGTGTGTGTGTGTGTGAGAGAGAGACACACATGTGGGTTGACCTGAGGAGACCAGACTGCTTCTTCCTCATTGGCTAAAGGACATCTGGCAGCCTGTGTGTGTGTCTGAGATACCACATTGATCTCCCCTCTCACATTCCACACTGTCAGGACTCTGAATAGCGAAAACTCCTCACTCCAAACAACTCTCTCTCTCTCTCTCTCTCTCTCTCTCTCTCTCTCTCTCTCTCTCTCTCTCTCTCTGACTTTCTCACACCCTCACTTTTTCCTCCTTTCATTCTCCGTTCTTTTTCCATTCTTTCATTCCATCGTTCTCTCTGACTCTCTCCTCTATTCTCTTCCTTCTGACTCATTTCACTCACTTTCTACAGTTTGAACTATATGAAAAGCTGCCTTCTCTTTCACATTTCTCTTAGTAAAACAGTATCACATACCTAATATCATGACCGCGATATGGGTGAAAATCAACATCAATATTTCAGAGCAAATTCAGACTGGATTTGAGCTTCAGCCACACAACTTACGTCATTAACCATCAGACCTTTGCGTTGAAACGTAAAAGAATGCTTTTAGTACAGCTAAACAAAGATATATTTGTCAGCATTCAAAGACTGGAAAGACTTGTATATTGCCGTGAAATTTGTTTATGAAAACTTGAAACCTGACTTAGACTTGCCCCATTAGGACTTGAGACTATACTTGAACTTCAAGTATGTCTCAAATCACTTCAGACATGACTAGACTTATTCTAAAAGACTTAAGAATTGACTTGGACTTGCTTCAAACTGACGTCAGACTTGAATGTCTCAAATCTCTTTTAGGCTTGAATTGGACTTGATCATTCTCCTGAAGTTGTTTCATTTTTGACTTGGACCTCCCCTAAAGGACTTGATAACTAAGGCTGGGTACCCAATTCAATACTTTGACCAAATTGCGAGTATCGAAAAATGCCTCATCATTCAATAGCAAATTTATTTATTTATTTTATTTTTCAATTACATAACAAGAGTTATCTAAAGACACTTTGCAGATAGAGTAGGTCTAAACCACACTCTGTAATTTACAAAGTACCATTCATTCCAGTGATCAGTCAATGAGCCAATAAGCACACATTCTACATGCTTCTACCAAGATCTAATAATGCTTGTGATTGGCTGTATAACGTTACACATTGTAGAGACACGCAGGAAAAAAATCAACGTTACGTGCAGAGATGGGGTTCACATAGTAGGAGCTGAAAAAGAATCGCTGGTATCGTTCAGGAACCGGTGTCGAAGTCACGGTACCGGTACTGGTATTTTACCGGTAATATTTTTTACGATGCACAGCCCTGTAGAGCTCAACAGTGACCACCCACTTTTTCACGGCTCTGACTCCGGAAGTGTTTTTCCCCATTCAATTTTCATCATTCAGTTTCATTGACGTTTCGAAAATTGCTTATATAAAGAGATTTAAGTCTGGAACCGAGCTACCAGCTATGAATAGTGAGCATAACACGTTTGATTCGGCGCAAAAAAACATTTTGAAAATGGCAAAAAAGGCAAAGGTACAAGACCGTGTACAGAAACTACCATAGACCTCAATGGTAGAAGCTCGCTCTAGCCGTTCGCGGTTTCAAGGGTACGGTAAACGTTTATATGGTAACAGCGAGTTGGACCAATCAGAGACGTTGCTGTTACGCTTAGGATTGTGGGTAGTGTAGTTTTTCTCCATTAAATCGTGGATAAAACATGTTTTTCTTAAAAGAAGGTTGATTTCATACGGACTTCTAGCTTCTACAGGAGCAGAAACCTTCGTTTCACAACCACGTAGCTCGGGGTCAGTCTACCTCGGATGGTTTAGACATTATGACTAACATAATGAATAATTCTAAATCCTTATGGAGAAAATCAATGGGATTTTTACTTCCGGAGTCGACTGTTGAGGTCTATTGATAACTGACTTGAACTTGTTTAAAATAACTTGACACTTGACAAACATGAGGCCTGTTATGGACTTCTCAAATCCCTTGGGACTTGACCTGGACTTGTCTTGAATGACTTGATACCTGACTTGAGACTTGATCTGACAGACTTGAGATTTTACTTGGACTTGCTGTAACAACCTTGGAATATAACTTGGACTCGCCTGAAAAGAAAGACTTGATTCAGCCTTTAAAATTATGTTTTTTTAATCTTCTAAACTGGCGGCAGCACGCTGAATTATCCATGCATCACAATGAAATGTTAATTGAAAAAGTTGAGAATGACTGTTTTGTATTTTAGGCTGTTTGTCTTGTTTGACAGCTTTGTGTGTGCAATAACTTCAGGGTGAAACCTTCACTTTCACACAGTGTTTTTAGCCGTTGGTTAAAAGGACGTTAAAGAGGACATTAGTTTGTCTGTTTTGTTTTTTTCTCCCCCTAGTATTTCCTCTTTTCTCCCATTTTCCGGCCTGCTGCCTGTTGGATGGCCACCCTTCGACAGCTTGAAGCCATTTGAAGGACCAATTATCCAATAAATGCGGCTTTATGAAGTTATTTCCCTGCTGCTGTGTTCTTGGAAGGCAGAGTTGTATATCAACAAGATTTACAACTCTGGAGCTTTAAAAGGAATAACCACCATTTGGAAAAAATGTGACACCTATTCCTGCAAAACAACTTTATTATCTTGGTTGACAATCCCAAATCAAAAGGAAAAAAATAAGCCAAAGTCTTGATCCAAGAAATATTAGACGCACACCATTTTGCCAAATGTATATGGACCCCCAAACATTACACCAATGATGTGTGATAAATGAAAATGTCATTTAAGACTGCTTTAACAGCCTCCTCTCTTCAGGAAAGGCTTTCAGAAACACAGATTTTAGAACCTGGCTACAGTGACTGGTTCCCATTCAGACACACAAAGCATTACTGAGGTCCAACGCTGATGTTGGCTGGTGAGGTCTGGCTCAAGGCCTTTACACAACAGATTTTGCATAACATTTTTGCATCAGAACTATTCATACCGGCAGCGATGCAATTTTATGACCGTTCTTTAAACCTATAGTGTTAATTACTTTATATTGATGAACGTCAAGTGTACATTCAAGCCATTGCCAAATGACTTGATACAAAGGTAGTCTATATCCACGGCGTTCCACTTCCGGGATTGTTCAGGTGTCTTTTCGGCCGGATGTTCGTTTCCTTCCGCTTTCTTTTTGTTGGAATTTTAAACTCCAGTTGATTTATTAATCGCAAAAGCCTTTACAGTCTGCGTTTCAGTTCACCCCAGATGTGATGAATGGGTTTGAGCTCAGCGCTCTGTGCAGACAAGTCACGTGCTTCCACACCAAACTAGGAAAATCATTTCCTTAAAGGATCTGACTTTATGCACAGGGACATTGTCATGTTACATTGTCACAGCCCCAGAGTAAAAGTATGTGGACAGCAGTGTTCACATCTTAAATCAGAATCCGTGTACTTTATTGATCCCCTCAGGGAAATTATGTTGCAGTTGCTCAGTCAAATTCAAGGTAGTCAATAAATGAACTTCAGGTAAATCATTATTTCCCAAATTTTACATATTCTTTCTCTTGGAAACATAAGCTGATTACAGATACAGTAAGGATGTACATATAAGGGACTATGGAGGTTTTTTTTTTTTTTCTCTCTTTCCACTGGCGTAACTCTTTCAGACAGAAGGCTCTGGGTGCGGCCAGAGGTTTTAAATACTTCAGTCCAGACTGAGGAAGCAGAACTAATTGCTTCAGTGACTCTCTAAGACGGGAGGCAAGGCGAGACCGGGGTCTGTCACTTCAACATGTGTGTGTATGTATGTGTGTGTGTGTGTGTGTGTGTGTGTGTGTGTGTGTGTGTGTGTGTATGTAGTATATATATATATATATATATATATATATATATATATATATATATGTATGTGTGTATATATATATAATATATGTGCATAACAAGTGTATTTCTATGTTTAAATAGTGACATTTGACTAAGACCACCTTGTTGCTTTAAATTAATCACTCCTTGTAACTTCCTGGAAAAAAAGATGAGGCAAGGACACATTTTTCCTGAAAAAACAGGCTCTCCACTCCCTGTTTCTTCAATAAACTGTTTCCTTAACTGAATGAGTGTTAAGGCTGTGAAAGTTGTGGCGTCTTTACCTTTTCTGGTGAATAGGATGTTCCCTGAACTTCAGGAATAACTTTGAATTTAACCTTTACTTGAACTCGGAAAAGACGCACTGAAGGAGACGGGCATGTGTTTTTAGGTACACTGTAATGCTCCTTAAACAATAAAACCTCTTCCCACAACTCTGATGCTGTCTGATTTACCTGTCGTATCGTGTTTATTGAACAGGGTGTAAAAATAGGAATGCAAAAAGGACACGGACATGGTTTTAGCAGCAGTTAGTGTTGAAGCTATTTCTTAACCAACAATATCATAAGTCCTGTCTTATTGTGGGGTTACAGGTTTGAACTATCAAGGCCAATTTATGCTCCTGTGTTAAATCCAAACTGTGGCTATGTGGAGAAATGGACCCTACGTGGTACCCTACGCTGGACTCTACGCCGTAGCCTGACGTGCACCTCGCAAAAAATGTAACTACACGTTGCGGCGACTCAATAACAACTGTGATTGGTCCGCTTGGCCGTCGCTTGGTAGCGTTGCATTTCCCCCAGTCTATATCGACAATGTTACACTTCCGGGATTGTTCAGGTGCCGCCGGAAATTCCCCCGATTGTCACTCTTTTTAGGCCAGATGTCCCAGACCTTCCACTTTCTTTGTGTCAGATCTCTGCAGGGTAAATCCAGACAGCTAGCTAGACTATGTGTCCGAGTTTTCTGTTGCACGACTAAAACAACCTTTGAACGTACACATGTTCCACCAAACAAGTTCCTTCCCGGAGCTATTTTGCAGAGGCACCGGGGCTCCGTCCGGCGCTTAGCGTCGCCCATGACGATTGTGATTGGTTTAAAGAATTGCCAATAAACCAGAGCACGTTTTTGTGTGTGGACTAGCCAGACCCTCCTTCGCAGCACTGTGGCGAGACTCATTTTTGCTCACCTGTTAGGAGTTCATTCATGAACGTTGTGGATATAGACTACATTGAAACAGGAAAGCTTCAAACTGTTTCCACAAAGTTGACAACACACTTTCTAAAATATCATTTTCTGCCATAGCATTAAGATGTCCCTTCATTGGAGCCAAAGTGCCTAAACCATAAGAAACCCCCTTGATAGAAATTACACTGAAGTATATGGAGAGGGGTGTCTGCATACTTTTGGCCATATGGTGTATTTACTTGGGATGTATTCAAGTGCCTAATGCCTGAACAAATATTTTTTTTCAAGCTACTATACTATGTGGATGCGTGTGTCATAGTGTGCGATCTGCATGTGCACAGACAGTCTCATTTGGCAGCCTGTCTGTTAGAATGTAATCACACACACACACACACACACACACACACACACACACACACACACACACACACACAAACATACATATACACACAGGCGTTCCCACAGTACCTCTCTCTCCCTCTGTCAGATGTGAGCCTTTTGTCTGCCCTCAACCTCTTTTTTCCCTCCCCTTCTCCTCAGTCCTTGCAGGTGTTCATCATGAGGCAATAAAACAAGTAGTGACTGTTCTCCGTCCCAAACACGGCCCACGCTCAGGCGGCTGCAGACCCTCTACCCCCAGCCCTCCTCCACATTTACTCAGCTCTTTCTAATTTGTAGCTCTGCATGTTTGAAATGTGTGCGTATGCAGGTGCGTTTAAGTGGGTATGTGTGAATGAATGTGCGTGCAGTGGCAGCCATCTTGCATAAATCCTGTCTTAAGGCCTCTGCACAAGTCCATTCTTGTCGATGTCCATCTAAAGGTTTTTGGACCACTTCATTTTTTATGTTAAAAGGCTCAAAAGGGGTGAACTCCCTTTTTTATGAATACACTGAAGCAGAGACATGAGCAGTTTTCAAAGATGAGATTATGTTGAGGTGACATGCATTATAGCGTAGGGCTATATATAAATCAATATCGTGATATGAGACTAAATATCGTCTTAGATTTTGGGTATTGTAATATCGTAAAATGACATAAGTGTTGTCTTTTCCTCATTTTACAGCCTGCATTACAGTAAAGTGATGTAATTTTCGGAACTTTCCAGACTGCAGTTCTATTATTTGCCTTTACCCACTTAGTCATTATATCCACATTAGTCATGATTATTTATCACAAATCTCATTGTGTAAATATTTTGTGAAAGCACCAATTTTCAACCCTACAATATCGTCGCAATATCATTATCGAGGTATTTGGTCAAAAATATTGTGAAATTTGATTTTCTCCATATCGCCCAGACTAGACACTTATGGGAGGCCGGAGCAGGAGGATGAATAACGTTTGTCCAGTGGATGACTGGGACAGCAGCTGGAAAAAGACAAGAGCAAGTCAAGTTCAGTATGAGCTACAGAAAAAACAAGTTGTGCAACAGAACGAAAAAATAGAAAGTGGATTTGTCGACTCCCGACCTCCCAAAGCAGACGAGTGTGGTTTACTATTGTCCTTATTATTTCTCAGAGTTGTTTGACGTGACTCTGACTGGCACCACTCTCCATTTCAAGGCGTCAAACCTGCTACAAAGCTGATGTATCAAACTGGGTATATCAAGTAGACCTTGAAATGATTCTTCAGCTCCACTATCAGCTTGTCAAACTTCCTGCTGTGGACACTTTCTCTTCTCCTTAGTAGTGACAGCCTTATCACTGTTTCAGGGATATGTGTTGTTGCATCAAAGCCATATAACAGCTCTGTGAGGCTGTACTTAACACAGCATTTCTAGCTAAAATCAGCAAAAGGGCTGGGTACCGAATTAGATACTTTTAAGACACCGACTGAATTGCCTCCTTAGTATCAAGTATCGATCATCGTCATTCAATACCACATTTCAATACCTAAGGAGTAAATCTTATCAGCGTCAGTGAGCCATGCTTCTACCAAGATCTAATGATGTTTCAACGATACCCAGCCCTAATCAGCATGCTAACATGCTTACTGTGGCAATGCTTACATGCTGATGGTTAGCCAGCATAATGTCAACATAGTCACCATTTTAATGTAGTGTGTTAGCATGCTAACAATTGCTGATTAGCACTAAAGTACAGCTGATGCTGATGGGAATGTCATTATTTGTGTGGGTATTGGGCAGGTGTGAAGTAAATTGAACTAATAACATTTGGAAAGTCTAGAAGAGCCACACGATTAAATAATTTATCCCCCTTCAAGTTAGCGCAGCGCTAAACCAGAAGTAGCCAGCTCGGCCGGCAGAAGTCACTAGTGTGCCTGCTCTATGGGCTGCACAGTGCGAAACCAGTGCCGATCATCTGGTTAATTTTTGGCTCAATGATGGCTTCATTCACCCCTGAGCAACTGTCAAAGGAATGAACGGGGCTCTGCCTCGAACGCTGTATCCAATTCTTATTATACATCTATGGTATTTGGTCATAAATCAAAGTATTGACATCATTAAATACTGACTTCATGATGGTGCTAAATGAAAAGTTTAGGAATTCCCTACGTTTTTTAAATGTATCCTGAGACATTTAACTAACAAACAAAAATGGTGGCGGTCAGGGTATCAGAGCTGTCTGGTTTCATCATTTGAGGACCATGAATATGTGTCCAAAATGTCTGATAATCCATCAAGTAGATGTTGAATTCAGTGGCTAGCGTGTCTGTTAAACCCTTTAGAAAATGGAACTACTACTACGAAATAAATACTATCTCTAATGTATTGCCTTTGTGAACTTGACTGAGACTTGATTGTTTTAGGCTGCTATTTATTGATTGGAATATGTTGGCTGATACATGTTTGTTTTTTACATAAAACATAAGATATACATCCATTTTTGATAAGGATCCCGCAAATTTGGTTATTCAAGACAAGAGTGGGAGATTTTATTTAAAAAAAATTAACTTTTCAATGCTCACAGGTAAACAAACATTGTAATTAGGGGTCCAAGCCCGAGTCTGCAAGAACCAGCAGTAGCAAAGCTATGCCGTTCGCACAGCAGGGCTGTAGAACCCTATTGTTTTTCTACTGATTAATCTTCTTCATTATTCTTCTCCGCCTAAAACTCCGACTACAGCCTAAACCGTACATGGTGGGGAGTTGCTGTTTTCAGGACTGGTCTGAAACTCCGGACCTGAGGCGCAAAAATTGACCCACTTCCACCACTAGGTGGCGTTATAGCAGAAAAAAATGCATTTGGCCCTATAACTCCCACACCGTACACCGGACATTTAAAAACCATATATCCACGCATTCCCTGGATCTAACTGAATCACGTGATATAGGCCACACCTATTTCCGCCTAGACTTTTATGCGTGAAAAATCGTGATTTATCAAAAACCCACTTTTTCGATCTCCTCCTAGACTGTGCGACCGATTTGCACGAAATTTGGCAGGCAGCATCTCCAGATGGGCTGGACAAGAAGTTCATAAAAATAATTTTGATAGGATAAAAATAATTTTGATAGCATAAAAATTGTGCATCTTACGCATAAACAAATTTGTGTAGCTAACTATGAAAACACCAACTTTGCCATATCTCGGCCAAAATAAATGCTATCAACGCCAAACTTTAGATTCTTGTTTGACATGACCTTCTGAAGGTCCCCTACGCTTTTTTACGAAAATTGGTCACTAGGGGGCGCTACAAGTACAACATTTGTTGGGTACCATTTAGGGCCATTCCTGAGGCCAACCCTAGAGTGGGGTACTGAGGGGTCAAAGTGGGCGTGTCCTATGGGACCCAAGTCTAAATTTACTACTTACACTAATGTGAACAACTTTAAATTTACAGGGTAGATAGACAATGGGTCACGGACCACACCTACCAAAAATTACACATGTGGACCGACAGGTGGTGATATGTTTTTTTTGCCTTTAACTCCCACATTACACATCGCACATTAGAAATCCTTACATCCACGTGTTCCTTGAATCAAGCTGAATCACATGATATAGGCCACGCCCATTTCCGCTCAAAAGTTTTTCGCAAAACCAATTTTTTCGAACTCGTCCTAGGCCATGCGACGGATCAGCACGAAACCTGGTACGTAGCATCTCCAGATGGACGTGACCAAAAGTTACTCAAGGAATTTTGCTACATTAAAGTATGCGCATTTGACGACCAAACAAATTTTCATAGCTAGCTACCACACACGTATCATATCATATCCCGGCCAAATTAAATGTTATCAGCAAAGAACTTGAGATCGTTGTTCAACATCCCACTACGAGGCTCTGTACCAAATTTGGCAAAGATCAGCCTTTAGGGGGCGCTATAAGCAACGTTTATTTGTTTTGGCCAATAACTCAATGCATTTAAATGGGAAAATTGCAATATCTCTGCCACAGTAAATGCAATCAACACGAAACTTGTGATGCTCGTTCAGCATGCCGCTCTGATGCTTTCTACTAAATTTGGCGAAGATCGGCTATACGCTATAATCAACATAGACGTGTTTTGGCCCTTTTACTCAATGTTAATGACATATTTGCATTGGAAATGTACCACAGACCTTGCAGCTCACACTTCTCAATATTTACTGATGTTTGCCTCCTACGTTACGTTTTAGTTTTCACTTTTGCGTACTCCTGTGTTTTTTTACAATAAACAAACTTCTTAAGCCACCTGACAAAGTTTCCACAACCTTCACAGTGAACAAATGCAACTCTTTTCTCTCACTTTTTCAATCCAAAATCAACACCATTCATAGGCGCCGATGAAAATACTGAGCACCCAAGTGTGCCAGACTGCCAGTAGGCTACATTCATTTACAATTAAACATTGCAGTTGGTGCTAAGTGGAGAGTCTGTCATAGTGTGATTGGTTATGTCGGTGGCATTGATTCTTAATTTCCCACGAAGCTGATTGCGGTAACGTGTCCGTTGAACTTTTCATCTCCAATCCTATCCGTATATCATTGTTAAAGGTAGTCTGTATAAGCATGGAGGTGAACTGTTGACAGCTACGTTTGCAACGGCGATGTACCGCAGACGTCATGGCTCTTGCCTCTCGATATTTACCGACGTTTGCCTCCCCGCCGCTTCGGGTCCCGCTTTCGCGCTCCCCGGGGCGACTGCCGTGCGTGGCTTGGGCCCCGTCATAACTGCTTGCAGTTCTAGTTGAAATATTGTTTCTAAGTGACATCAAGATATGTATCTTTGACACTTTTGCATTTTGGTTTTTGTTACTTATTGACAAACAAAAGCACATACTGATACATCAGTGCTACTCTGGCTGGCTCATGCATGATTTTCTGTCATCATGCAGTGGACAGCCTAAATCTAAAGAAATGCTAAAACAGTTACTAAATAAACCTCCTTAGAGGACCTGAACTGAAAACACTACTAAGAGTGAGGAAGTGGGTGGGTGAGTGAGTGGGTGAGCAACCGAGAGAGAGAGCTAACTGAAACTGAAACCTGGTGCCATATTTAAAGACACCCAGTTTACTGGAACAAGGTGTACTTCCATACATGATGTAAAGTGCAGTAAGAACAGCCTTTCAGATTTTCATATATGATAATAATGATGCCTGCAACACGTCATGATGCAGCACTAAACCACAGGTATCGCTGCAACGCACCTCAGAATGTATAATATCTAATTTCTTGAGTCAAAATAATTTGTATTTAGATCAGAAAAATGTCCTTAGAAACTACTATGAGTTCTGCTATCTGCTGCCTGTCGTATACATGTTTTAAATCTGTGTGTGTGTGTGTGTGTGTGTGTGTGTGTGTGTGTTAATGTGTAGTCCAGACCGCGGCTCTCTTAATAGTAATAATGTGAAATGTGAAGCAGCATGTTCTGGTCTCTGTTAACATAATGACTGCAGTTATAGCGTCTGACACACACACACACACACAGACGCGCGCGCGCGCCATAGTTTACTTTGCATTATATTTACAGAAACAGCCTTTACCAATCTTGTTCACAGAAAGAAAGACTAATCAAACTTTGCACATCAGTGTTTTTATTATTAAAAACGTGTGCCACATTTTCACGCTAACAGTAATATTAGATAAAGCTGTCTTTATCTAATGAAGATATCTTCATGTCATAGCAAGTAACATAATACAGGCAAATGTGCCTACATTTATTTGTGTCCTTAATGTAGAAATTAAAACATTGCTACCTTACAGAAGGTTACTGCATAAATATGTATTATATCACCCAGGGGCTCGAGGGCACTCCAAGATAGCGTCCATTCATTGAAATGAAAGTTATCCACCTAACCATAGCCATAGCCAAAGAAGTTTTCATCTTCCTGGTTGTCTCTCCCATTGCGCATTAGTTTCAGAGTGATAACATCATAGTGGTCGTCTATGGGGAAAATGCTTTTTGTTCTGTTGTTGTTTCTGCTGAGTCTAGTGTGTTTATCATCTATAATGCCCAGCCCTTGGTGTCCTCACAACCATACATGACTTTACATGTTGTATGAAGTCAGTGAGCTCAAGCTCAGTTGAAACCATTCAGCAAGACCAGTGGTCTGTTTGGAACTTAATTCAGTTTTGTCTTTACTGCTGCTGTCATTTTGAACAGTTGAATACACACGCACACACACACACACACACACACACACACACACACACACACACACACACACACACACACACACACACACACTTTAATGTGTTTAGAGAGAGAAGCAGAGCTCTCTTTCGTGCGTGCCCAGACATGTATTATGTGGTTTTCAAAGGGGAAGCCTTCACTTTTGTGTGTGTGTGTGTGTGTGTGCGCGTGCGCGTGTGTGTGTGTGCGTAAGTGGGTGTTTTCTTGAGATCATTGAAGTTATAGAGTGGAGCAGCTTTTACATCCACACACACACTCCAGTGAGGCCTGTTCTTAGTCAAGTGTCACACTCTGCCCTTCTGACATCTGGTCCCTGAAACCTCTGGTGTCCCCAGTGTGTGTGTGTGCATGCGTGTGTGTGTGTGTGTTGAACCCCGCTGTCATGTCTGTGTTTGATTAACTAACCATTCCCTGTCTTATGACAATACACTTGTACTTATCGTAAACCAACCTCCTGAGCGTAGCATGCATGACGCACTGAGGAACTGTTTGAAAATTGAATGTAAGGATCATGCAGCAGCCTCCCCATCTGAATCAGAGTCACTTCAGAGTGGTTGTAACCTTTAGAAAAATGTATTGTTTGTTTTACTGCAGTGTCTTCTGCCTATGATTGTGTTGGTAAAAAGTATTTTTGTGCCAGTATGCGTCTCAACCTGTAATTCTGACTGAGGCGCCTCACAGCCCAGCGCTGTTCCTGGGGAAATGTTAGCAGCAAGCTACAAACAAGAGGGTCTAATTGCAGACCTTAAGGATAACTTGTTAGCCGTCTTTTTTTATGTTACCAGGTTTGAAAATCTAGACACACTATATGTAATTTTCCCGCCTCTAGGGGTCTTTCAAATCACAACAATAACAAAACACAGAGTTGGGTGACGCTGAGAACTAGCATGGGATCATGGGAGTTGTCGTCTTCACCACCATTGCCATCATTGCAGTCAGCTTCTCCCGGTTAGGAGTACGTCATCGTTCCGGAGGTCTTTAGCGGGAGCCGAATTATCCCCAGAGGTCTCCTCCTCTCCAAAACAAACCCGCTGATTTAAACCGGTGTTGCAAAACGACCTGCTGCTAACGTTTGCTCAGCTCGTTTCTCTGAGAACTTCCAGACGTCTGATGACTTAAAGCAATAGTGCTATAGTTTCTGTCTTCCCCATGAGGAATTCTAAGTAATGACAACTGTCGGCGCTTCCACTTGATACAAGCCTTCCGTGATCGCGGGACCACCCCTACCCCTCTTCCACCAACACATTTTCACTCCCATCGGGTAAAATACAAACACTTGGTCATGTGCTTTTGACGTTGCTATTGACGGTAAAAGTCTCCTTTAGCGCCATATCTAAATGCACGTGGTTGGGACTCTTGGCGTCACTTTTGACGCTCTGGGTCGGGACCTATGTTTAACTGACATGCGCCACAAGAATGGGACAGTTTAGGAAAAGATGGTGGTTGCGGTTATATACTGTACGTTTCAGTGACAAACGGGACAAGAACGGGACAAGAACCCCGGTCTCCAAGCTGAAAGTCCTGTGCTGTTTGCTGTGTGCTTTAAATCCTTCATCTGGTTGAAACATATCGTTAAAAACGACCAAGATCCAAGTGTATTGTACAAAAAAAAGAAGTCAATTCCTGACAGCTTCTGGCAGACAACCACAACGCTGAAACATGCGCAAAGGGGATTGGGCGCCATTGATAGGCAACCAAACGTAACGGACCGTTACCTTGATTAAAACTACATATTTCTCTGGGTTTGAAAACTGTTGGAAACATTTGTGATAATGTCAATACACAACTCAATAAAATATATAACATAGGTCTAGTCAATTTTAGACATTTTAATGGGGAAAAGTTACATTATACCTTTTAAGTAGGCTATAGTGTTAACGGGAGGGCTGGGACCTGGCTGTGTTCTCACATCCCTGCTTTACCTGCAAAAGCAATGAAAGACATTGTCCTGGGGATTATTTCTGCCGCACTTTTCTCACTGTGGATATTTCAAAAATGCAGCCCAGTGAAATAACAGCAGGCACTCAGAGGATGAAAAACTCTCACAAACATGTGTAGCATGTTAAGTGTGAATTAATTGGAGTGTTGCTGTTTTCAACCACACTTTATGAATCTCATCTGTGGTGGGATGTGGAGTTTGGTTTGCAACAATACAAATTGGCCTGATGGCAAACAAACTGGAGCAAATTAGCGCTGGAAATGTTTACCTGCTTCCTTAACAAGCTGCATTCTCACTCTGCTGAGGCTGCCACAGATTCTCTCTACAGACCCAAACAGACTACACTGTGTCGTCCTTCGAGTGTGGGAATGTTTTACTTAACACACCACTGCAACAGTTTCTCATGTATTACACATTTGTGTGTGTTAAGGGAAAACCGTTGTAGACAAACTCTTCTCTCTTTACTTTATAAAGTCAGAGCTTTAGCTTTATAAAGAAATACCTGTTTGTTGTAACACAAGTGACAAATACAAGCAATACAAATACATGAAAAACTTATTTTCATGTGACAATTTAGGCTATGGCAATAATGTTGGTTTGGCTCGAGTTCAATCAGGTTTATGAACAGCAGCAATGGTTTGGGTCGAGTTGAAACAAAGTCATGGTTAAAGGCGGATTTATGCTTCAGCTTGGGCATTATGCAGAGCTTTCGCCATAGCCTACGTAAGTGGCCTAAGGTTTTTTCTAGTGCGCTGGTGTCTGCGCTGTTCTAGTGTATCTCTTTAAGAGAGTAGCACTTCATTTCCATCTAACTATATGAGGTATTGATAGTCTGGTCATTAGTCTGGGGAGTCTGCTCTGTATTTTCTACTGCACAAGAGGCGTGATCAACGGGCATAGTTCAAATGACTCTACGCAATATGATAGTCCTTCAACCAATCAGACCAACGATCCGGGTGACATGGCAGCGACAGCGGCATCAACAGGTTGCTGCTCTTCGGTGGCCGTTATGTTGAATGTAAACAAGAAGCTGCTTGCCGTCGCTTCTCTATCGCCATCATGTTAAACCCACCAATAGTGCGCCAGGTGGAAAAGCCAGTTTGTGATTGGTAAAATTGTAACGGAAGCAGGATAGATAAACGTACAGGTTTCCAGCCTGAGCTGCAGGGCGAAATCAAATCGCCGGCAGATCGGGCTGGGTTTACCCAGTCTAAGGTATTGATGTATTCAGTAATGTTTTGGACTTCTCTGATAACCTTTTACTGCCGTTTGTTGGTTTTGTTGGCTCTAAATTGTGTGCAGTCCACTTGTAGACAGTTAAGTTCTGAAGTTGCCGGTGTAGCTTCAGTTACATGGTTGTTTTCAGAGAACAGGGGGGTTTCAGGACGTCCCAGGGGTCCTTCAGATGTTTCCAAGGGACTTGCAGATAAAATGAGGAACAACTTCAACAGAAAGTGAGAAACATTTTGTCCTTGTCTATATTTCACCACAAGTTTCAGTCTCCTCGCGGTCAGAGCAGACAACAGATAGAGAGAAGAAGCAGAGTGTTTGTGTAGAGTCAGAGAGAGAAAAAAATGAAGGGAAGGTAGGGGAGAACTAAGAGGGAGGAAAAGAGTAAAAGGTGGAGGTAGAGAGTGTGAGAGAGAGAGACAGTTGTCACTGGGGGAAAAGAAGAGAAAACTGTCTGTCTCTCCATTCAATTTCACAAATTAAAGCGGTATTATCTTGAAATATTTAAAGGTTAGATGAATGTCGATAATGGATCTCGACAGCCATTAAGCTGTAATTGCTCTCTAATGTAGTTAGTGAAAGACGTGGGTACAATTTGCAGCAAACACAGAGAGAGAGAGAGAGAGAGAGAGAGAGAGAGAGAGAGATGTTTCTATGTATTCATTTTAGTCACAACCTCTGATTTGAACCAGAGCTGTTGCATTAAGTCTTACTAAGGTAAAACATTGCATTATTAACTATTCAGAGAGAGAGAGTGATGGGAGACCTACGGCGGGAACACACCGTCTGCGATACGCCGTGAAGCGTGCCTGGCAGTTCATACCAGACGTGCATTTCTCTGTAGCGGTCACAAAGTGATCCTGCTTTGTGACTCTCCAGAACGGCGCTCTCTCTTCTTTCTCTCTCCACGTGAGTGTTTGGTTGTGTGTGTGTGTGTGTGTGTGTGTGTGTGTGTGTGTGTGACACTCTGTCTGTCTGTCCATCCCTCCGTCTCTCTCTCTCTCTCTCTCTCTCTCTCTGTCTCTCTCTATGCCTGATCGCCTGTCTTGCTCCAGACACAGCTGAGAAATCAAGACAGCCAAAATCACCACAAACCTGAGTGTTTTATTTTGAAATTTGTTTTATTTTGTAAATTGTCGCTCTGCGCTATGGCCTTCCTGTTTGACACATACGCGGTTCACGGAAGAAATAGATGAAATGCCGAAACGATTGCTGAAGCGTGCATGCCGGCGTGGCCGCTCCGCTCCGGATTGCAGCCGGTGCGGCCGGACAGATTGGATAACATGGGCGCTGAAAGAAAAATAGATCTTAGAGCATAGAGCTTCATAGCATACCGTGGCGCTTCCACGTCCTGTGTGTTTTTGGCGATAGACAGTGTTTTTTTTGCCGAATAATCTTCCTAGATCCCCTCTCCAAAACAAACAGACCCACTGATTTAATCCGTAAAAAATACTGAATGGAGCAGTTTCAAGTTAAAAATCAAGTGTTTCTCCGACGCTTTTCGGCACATCGGTGGAGGGGCTGCGAGCCCAGTCGCTGCTAACGTTGGCTCAGCTTGTTTCTCTGAAAACTTCAGATCCAGATGGGGATGATGACTGAACGGACCTAGACAGCGAATGAGAGAAAGAGAGGTTGCCATTAGGGGCACACTTTAAGTCACACTTTTTTTCATACTTTGGCTGGTTTTGCGACTTATAGTCAGGTGCGACTTATATATCAAAATATATATAATTTAACATGTTGTTAAATGTTATTTCATGCTGAAAACATTACCGTCTACAGCCGCGAGAGGCGCTCTAGGCTTGTGACGACTATATGCTGCTCCTAAAGACAACTGAGAAAGAAAAGAAACTGCAGGCGACTGCAGGTAGTAAAACACGCAGCCGAAAACGGTAATCGAGCAGCAGAACGAGAGTTTGGAGTGAGTGAGAAACTTGTGAGGGACTGGCGAAAAGGTTAGTCTTACTGCAATGAAGAAAACAAAGAAAGCTAGTCGCGTGCTGAAATCAAGATGGCCAGAGCTGGAGGAACGAGTCCACAGATGGGTACTTGAACAACGTGCTGCTGGGAGAGGCTCGTCAACGGTGCAGTTACGTTACGTTAACATACCGGACACCTACCGTATTCAGCCCCTTGTTCTGTGTGCTATTGTGTAGTTTAATAACTTGCCTTTCCAGATTAAATGTCTGTTCTTGGTCTTGGATTTTGTGAAATAAATTTTTAAATAAATGCAACTTATAGTCCAGTGCGACTTATGTTTTTTTCCTCTTCATGACGCATTTTTTGACTGATGCGACTTATACTCCGGAGCGACTTATAGTCCAGAAAATACGGTAATGGCCGACACACCAACAGCAATAACTTATGTTTTATTATTATTCATACTATTATTGTGTGGTACATAATGAAGCTGCTTTCTTAATTAAAATGAAAGGTGAAACACAAACCAAATAACATCCCTTTTTAAAATGTAATTATCCCATATTGATTTAAAGCAGCGGGGACTGTGTCCCACCCGAGGGGTCGCAAAGTAAATCTTTGGGGTTCTGACATGATTGATTAGAATACGAAATAAGGTAGGGGTGGGCGATAAGGCGAAATATCAAATCACAATTTTTTTTCAGGTAGGATCACGATCCATGATCTTATCCTAATTATTTCTTACGTTGGTTTTTAAGACTAGTTTGCAAGGTGCATTCGAGTGCATCTGAGTCTTTCCTTTTGGTGGCTGCAACAATAGCAGCACAATAGCAGCTTCTGCCCTCAGGCCACTAGGATCCTAAATGAGGACACTGCCTAAGACAAAACCCCTCCATTCTGCTTTATAATAAATCATGCACAAGTTAGGAGATAAGGAGGAGAAGGAGCTAATGCAATTACATTTCACTGGAATCATACAATTTCATGTGACAAATATAAATTGATGTGTTTGATGATTGTCTGATTGATGTGTGAGCAAAATATCCTTATTTATCAAACCTCCTGTGGTCCTCGGATGAAGTTTGACCCATTTTCAAAAAGTTTCTATATCAGAAATTTGGGTTTTCTTTCAAAGACATTGTCCAAAAAAATAACGTGGATGGTTCACTACAACGCTCTTAACAAGTTAAATAAATAATCAGTTCACTACTTTCATTGAATGTAGGTGTTTTAGTCAATTGTATAGCATTTTGAAGAAAAAACAATTGATAAAAGAACTTGTCAGTGACAAATGTCAAAAAAAGTGCCAAAAATGTCAAAAAAGTGACAAATGTCAAAAAAGTGACAAAACAGTGCCAAAAATGTGAAAAAGTGACATATGTAAAAAAAAAAAAAAAGCTTTGAAAATATGGGAAAAAACTTCAAAAGGCTCAGAAAAAGTCGACAAACGTTGGAAAAAAAAGTGACAAAAACATTGGTTTTTCATTTAAAATGTTGACTCAGAAAAAGATAAAGTTGCAGGTCGACGGGAAGACAACACGAGGGTTAAGTTTAACAGGAGAAGTATTTGAATAATAACCAACATTTTGTTTTTATTCATATTTTTTGCAGTGAAAGTCAGATGAACCCGACTGACAAACGTGCGTCATTTTGTGACACAGGTGTTCTGTACCTGGGCTTGGACTACATGCTTGTATCTAGAATGTGCAGGTGTTTTACTATCAAGGGTTTTAAGCTTCAACACCTCAGCTAAACCAGGTGCCAGGTGAGCAGTGTTTCCTTCAGTTGCTCTTGTAGTAGTGAATTCAACATGTTGTGTAGTTGGTATATTTTGGTAGACATATGAGTGTTTGGTGCACACTAAGGCTTAAGCTGCAGGAGTTGTGTTGTGAACCCAACTTTTCAGAGCCACCTTTCAAGCCTACAGAGGGTCAGCGTGTTCATAGTTTCTCAGTGAAGTGAAGTATTCCTTTGAATACAGACTAATCAGCAGTGTGGCCCATCCAGGAGGAATTTGTAACATGAGGAGGCTCTTCGGGGTGTGAGGTGTACAGGTCAGAACGTGATTTTTGAATTTCAGTACCCTGAGCTGCTGGTGGAGATTTTGACTCAACAATCTGTTCAACCTGCAATGTGTCTGTCTGTGTGTTATGGGACAAAACAGAAACCAAAATAAATGCTTATTATAACATCAGAATGTAACTATGAGACAGAACTGACTTTTGAAATGTCCCTAAATGCAGCATTTGGTGTCTCTCTGATGGAAGTGTACGGAAGAGGATTAGAGCGAAAACATTTTTCAGAGTTCTGAGTTTAAAGTCAGAATTCTGAGGGTTATTTATGTGAAAAAAAAGTCTTGCTAATTTCTCTCTGCGCACCACTAGGTAAGTGCAGAGACCAAATCGCAGCACAGGTATACGTCATGTGTAGGCAGCTTAATATTCTTCTGTAGAAGTAGACACACTCTTCTTCGGCAGAAATCAAATATTTTTCAGTATATGCTGTGTTTCTTGCTTTGTGTGGGTGTGTTTTGCTGTTTCGGTCTGAGTGTGTGTGTGTCATACTGGTTGTATGTCAAGAGTGTGTCCCTGCAGCCTTGCACCCATGCAGACATGCTAATTCGTTAGCGGCTTCTCACTCATTGTTTCCAGAAAAGGTGACATCCAGGTGGCAATCCCACAATGCACCTCTCCCCAGTTGGTGTTAATGGTCACTGTTGGTAACAACCTTGTCAGGGGAGAAAACGGGGAATCTGCATTTTAAAAATGGGGGTTGTACCTTTCTCTTTGTCACCTTTCAATAATCACTTACAAATACTAATCAGCATTTAATCAGAAGTAATTATCATCTAAATTCTTGCCAAAATTCCCCACATTCCCCAAAATACCAAATATAACGAGCTGAACAGAGAGCCATGTTTCACACAGAATTAGAGTGAATTTGTGGGTGTGGCTGAGAGGGGTTGGTGCAGGGGGGGAGCTTACTTTGCAGTTAGCTTACGTTAGCTAGTAATTAATAGCGCACCCAGTGGTCCCTCCGCTTCACTCCCAGCCTCTAGGAGACTACTTTTCCAGGAGGAGAGCAGAATGCAGCAAACGGCAGTCGCTGCAGCTGCAACTCTTTGGCACAAACGATATCTGGCCAATATGACTGGCCAATCAACTTGCCCGACATGCTGTTTTCCTGGCTCCGGGCCATCGGGCCATTGCTACAGCAAGTATGTTAAATGAAGTATGTGTCTGTCTACCGTTGTTTTTTTACATAGACCCATGCTGGTTAAAGTTAACTGATGTTATGCAGAAGTCTGCTGTGACAAGCACTAACGTTAGCTAATATCTCCCGAACAGCAAGTATGTTCAATTAAGTATGTTTCTCTCTACGTTTGTTTTTTCACATAGACCCGGGCTAGTTTAAGTTAACTTAACTGAAGTTATGCAGAGATCCGCTGTAACAAGCGCTAACGTTAGCTGATATCTGCTAAGCTGAGTATAAGTATGTTCAATAGGTTTTGTTTCTCTCTGCTGTTGTTTTTCCACAACCGGGCTGGTTAAAGTTAATTTAACATCAACTGTTGTTATGCTGGTCTGGCAGAGGTCCGCTGGAACAAGCGCTTAACGTTAGCTAATGTCAGCTATTGTAGCTAACACGAGAGAAACATTTACTTGCTGGTTGGGAGTTCCAGGTGAACTTTTAAAAGCAGTTGCTGTAGATATATGGTAAAGCCAGAGGCTTACCGCAGTCAGAGGAGTCAAGGGGGAGTTCACAGACAGGTCTGAATGTGTTTGTGAGAGACAAAAAGACAGGGTAAAGGAGGGGCTGAGCTAATCAATGCTCTGTGCACAGCTCTACAATTTTACCCATTTAAAATGAAATAAAAAAAGGAAATCAATTTGAGGTGGCCAACTTTGATATCCTGGCGCGCTGTCACAAATAAATCAATGTATGGGAAACACTGGAAAGTATGTGGAAACTTTTCATTTACATAGTGCCTTAAAGTGCTCATATTATGCTCATTTTCAGGTTCATAATTGTATTTAGAGGTTGTACCACAATAGGTTTATGTGGTTTAATTTTCAGAAAACACCATATATTTGTTGTACTGCACATTGCTGCAGCTCCTCTTTTCACCCTGTGTGTTGAGCTCTCTGTTTTAGCTACAGAGTGAGACATCTCACTTCTATTCCATCTTTGTTGGGAGTCTCACATTGCTGGGAGTACTGCTAGCTTGTCAGTTTCAGAGTATGAGGGAGTGCCATGCTAGCAGCTAGGCGAGCATTATAACGTGTGTTACAAAGTGACGCACGTTTTTCACAGAAGTAAAGGCTGGACTACAATAGAGCTGTTTGGAGCAGTTTGTGAACAGTGTTTTCTGTTGGAGATGGTAAGTCCCTTTGGAGTGGACTTTGGGCTTTTTCACTTTGTAAAACTATAACGTGCACAAAAAATATATAGAACACAATAAAGGAAAGGGGAAAAGCCAAAAAGCTAAATATGAGCACTTTAAAGATATAACAGCATATGCATGCAATAAGAAAATAAATGTCTATTTTGAAAAAAGCAAAATAAGCAATGATTGAGTAAAAGTAATATGCACCAGTTCACTGTGATGTTGCAGTTTTCTAGATTTGACTATTTGACTCAGCAAGGTTCATTGAAGCGACACAAAAGCCAAAACAGGAAGTTAAGACAACATGATACAGTCACATTTGCCCACAGTTTTGGAATGAGGTATTCAATAATCACATACGAGTGTAATGTTTTTGATGTCCACATACATTTGGCTAAGTAGAGGATGAGGTGCAGATTCTCTCTCTTCACATCTCTGTTGACCGACTTCTAAATAATTACTGGAAGAGGGAAACCGTCACATTAGTTTCAGTCTCACTTATAATCACTGTGTGTGTGTGTGTGTGTGTGTGTGTGTGTGTGTG
Organism: Sander vitreus; assembly: GCF_031162955.1. Classification (NCBI taxonomy): domain Eukaryota; kingdom Metazoa; phylum Chordata; class Actinopteri; order Perciformes; family Percidae; genus Sander; species Sander vitreus. Next base: position 25,927,604 of record NC_135870.1, on the reverse strand, counting down.
TGTGTGTGGTCAACATGAGCAGTGTTAGTACTTTGTTAACCATACAGAGTGAGTCTTCTGTCTTTCTTTCTTCTGTGTCTTTATGTATTCACTGGTTTTCATCTTTGATCATTGTTAACAGTCTGCAGATATGAAAATGGACTCATCTAATTTAGTGCTGAACCAATTAGTCTATTAATTAATAGACTGAAAATAAAGTGACAACTCGATAGATTACATCAAAGGAGAAACATGTCAAATATTCTCTGGTTCCACTTTCTCAGATGCGAGGATTTCCTGCTTGTCTGTGACTGTAAACTGATCCTTTTTGGGTTTGTCGGACAAACATTTGAAAAGGTGATGGGAATCACTATTTTGTAACATTTTATAGAGTAAAAGATTGAGCGATTAATCAGAGAAGCCCCAGTCTAAATGCTCTGCCTTTTACTTTAATTGTTCAGTACCCCCAAACCTGCCTCCTCTCAGCCCACCTGTTAGTACAGATGGCAGGCTGGTGACTGGTGACCTGCTGGTAGATAAACTGTTCTGTAACTGGAAGGTCGCGAGTTTGATCCCTGGCTCGCCTACTGTGTCCATCAACATCCATTTCTGTCAGAGTGTCCTTCAGCAAGCCGTCCAAACCATTACCTGTTCCTGTATTACATATTAGGATTGAGTGATGGACAAAACAAACAACGTTGCATTCTTTTGTATAGCTTATAAATAAAATACTGGATTCAGACAGAGAACGCCTTGCTGTTAAATGATTCCTGTTATTAGCCTTGCTATCTAGGGATGGACATGTCGATCATTTATTCTGTTGGTTGGTTTGCCACTGGAATATCTGACAACTACTGTACGGATATTAATGCTCCCCAGATGATTAGGTATAATCCTAGACTCACATTGCTAGATCCATCTCCACAGCTCTATGTCAGCGCTGGGGTATTCTGGGATAGGGGATAGGGCTTTTTAGTATTCCTTTCAACCAATCAACTGTCCTGGGTGGTGCTAAGCCCCGGATGTAGCGATGGTGCCTTTGCAAAATAGAAAGCTGAAAGGGGGGGGACATCATGTCAGGCATGATCCCAGCCAGTTGAGCCAGACTGGGAGAATTCTAATAAATTTGGTGATCCCCTAATCTTACATTGCCAGACCTTCCTCCACAGCACTGTGAAGGAGGGGCTAGTCACACAGCATTCCGGGATGGGAGAAAAACGTGGTCTGGTTTATTGGCATTTCTTTAAACCAATCACAATCGTCTTGCTCTGGATAGAGAAAGGGTGCTTCTGCAAAATAGCCTCCGGAAGGAACTTTGTTTGTTGTTTTAGTCGTGCAACAGAAAACTCCGAATGACAGATAGTCTAGCTAGCTGTCTGGATTTACCCTGCAGAGATCTGAGGAGCAGTTAACCATAGTCCTCAGAAATCCACCGGAGTTTAAAATGACAACACAGAAAGCGGAAGGTGACGGACATCGGCAGAATTTCCGGCGGCACCGGAGCAATGCCGGAAATGAAACCTGGTGGATATAGACTAGTGATCCCCTGATTTAAAACGCAGTGCCACCATGAAGGCAAAGTTTTCACTTAACCTGGGCAGACAGATTCGGCCCGATTTAGCCACAAATCGATTGCTCCCGATAATTCCCCGATTGCTCCCGCAAATGTTAACATGCTAACATGCATAAGATGGTGGACGAATATGGTACAAGCAGCCAGGTTCCCCGGGTTACTTTGTGTCAGATCCTCTCTGTGGACTGGCTTTGTAACGTTAGACCGGATGCTTTCTGCTGAAAAGCATTGACGTCGTGCTACTGTAAGCTAGTTCGGTTTTACAATATAAACCTTGAACAGAAGTTTTGTTTTATCTTGAAATGATCTCAAACTTTGGACACTTTCTGTCATTTTCTCTGGCCTTTTCTCTTCACCCCTTGCTATTTCCTCTCTCTTTTCATTTTCACCTCACCTGTAGACCGCCCATAAGCAGTGTTCGAACTATACCGTGGCCTTTGGGGGAGCCCACTTTTTTTTTTTCACCAGGGGGGGTGGTGCGCTTGCAACTTACAATGACTTACAAAGATACATAACAGCTACAAGTGTATGCACTATACAGGATTTACCCTATTAAACTTTATCGACAGGAAAAGGTCAAACTGCAAACAGCCACCCACAAATAGTCTATAAACAAAGCATCAGGCTGTCTTTGAGATTTCACATTAACAACGGTTAAAGTTACTCAGGCTACCGAAGAATACCATAATTCATCCGTTCAATTAGGCCTAAGCGACGCACCCCAATCTTCCATCCTTTACAAACAGCCATGTATATCGGCTCTTCCAGTCTCTCCACTTCTGGCTGTTCCAATTTGACGGGAAAGAGGAGCAAGAGGGGTTAGGATCGTGACCGGTCTCTGACGAGCTGTTACCACCACCATCTTCAGCCAGAGAGGACATTATTTCTTCAGCTACTTCTTGCATTGTCACCCCGGTGGGAGGTGTGCTAACGGGGCTTGCAGCAGGTGAATCGGTCGTGCTATTAACGTCATCGCTACACAATTTCTTAGTAAAACCAAAATGAATTAAACTGCCTTGTTTTCTTTTTGCCATGGCTATATGATGCTGCAGAATAGATTTCAAGGACTTTTAAGGGTCTCCAACGTTAATATTTTTTCTACGAATCTTTGAGTTAACATGTATTAAACATGAGTTGAATTTGCACTGCAGCGCCGCCACGCCTTGATGTGAAGAATAGCATGTATAGTTATCTTCATTGGAGTGAATTAGGTTTAAATCGCCATCATGCATGAATGAATGATATTTTTGCAATAGTACACATAATAATCGACGATGCTCACATTACACAAAACTGAAATTGCATGTCAAAATGACACATTGTCAATATTTTTAGAGACCCCCCCCCCCAAAATTTCACAAACACGGTTTCAGGGGAGCCCATGTCTTATTAAGGGGAGCAGAGCTCCCCCGTAGTTCGCACCCTGCCCATAGGCTAAGCGTATTCTGTGTAGTAATTTTCTGTGCGTTATCAAATTAGTCGAGTTACTCGAGGAATCGTTTCAGCCGTGGTCTAAATCGCTGTTGTCAAGTGCCCATATTATTATTAATATGTTATTTTGTGTCTTCCACACGCATACAAACTTGGGGGAAAAAAAACATCCATGCTGTTTTGAGTGAGATACGGTTTCTGAATGTAACCAGCATTCAGTCTCCGGGTGAGCTGTTCAAAATCTGCAGGGCTTTCTATGTCACTAGCCGAAACAAGGGGGCTAACCGCTAGCATGCTAACGGTTAGCCCCCCTCGTTCTCAATGGCAAAACACTGCTACAACACACACGAGTTCACCATAATCTACAAAAGAACTACTTACACGTCCCTGTTCTGCAGGTATTCCACGCAAAGTTGGAAATGCGTCCTTATTTAGAAGAAGTCTCCCGGCTAATCCTGCCTTCTACTGACTGCAGTTAGAGAAACAGCTAGCTAGCTGATGTGATCCTTACCTAGCTACTGCGCATGTGCGACTCCCAACAAAGATGGTACAGAAGTGAGATGTCTCACTTTGTAGCAAAAACAGAGACCTGAACACAGGGTGAAAAGAGGAGCTGCAGTAATGTGTAGTACAACAAAAAATATGGTGTTTTTTGAAAATTAAACCATGTAAACCAATTCTGGTACAACCTCAAAATACAATTATGAACCTGAAAATGAGCATAATATGGGCACTTTAAGTAATGTGCCTTCAACATTATGGACAGCAAGAAGCCACTGAGCATCACACTGTCTGCATCAGAAAGGAAAAAGTGAAGGAGGGAACAGTCTGAATCAGCTGCTGGGAAGGTTCTGGGTGTGTAGGGTGTCGCTTGTTTCTTTCTTCACGGAGTGACTCTGTGTGACTGATTTCTCAGTAAATGGCTGCTAACACCGTGTTGGTTTCAGTGGTCATCTGATGAAATTCACCTGAGCCCGCTCTCACTTCCCTCATTACCGCCTCAGACCAACTGCTAATGCACAGGGCTCTTCCTGTACAGCTGCATGTGATGTGAGTGTGTGTGTGTGTGTGTGTGTGTGCATGTGCAACTATTTATAATCCTGTCCCAACCGCAAAGATTCACGGCATCCAAATACATTGTGTCAGACTGTGGTAGCTGCTGCTGTACTTTTCAGACCTCCAGAGTTTCAGTCGGAGATGAAATAACCAGGAAGTTTTTTTTTGTTTTTTTTTATAAATATCAAGAGGTGTAGTGGATGAAGTGGAGATCTAGGATGAATTATTGAATGACTGCTGTTTGGAAGCAGCGTGTGAGGCACCATTTTGCTGATAACAGCAGTAAGTAAATCCAGGGCTATACCTTTTGAACCTAAAAAGCTGTAGTTAAGAAAACACACAGGTTAAAATTATATTGGTTAAAAAAAAGAAGGTAAATATGGCTACAGAAGTGGCAAAGTTACCAGGTCACCAATCACAGGCTCATTAAAATGGAGATTAAAAACGTTTTTTTGGACAATGTTGAAACCATCAGTAGTCAGTAGTCAGTCCAGCTTGAAGCCAACCCGTTCTCACTCCCAACTTGCCAAATACTGACTCTTGGTCAGTGGCTCTCAGCATCGGATACCAACGCAAAACGTACACTTTAGCGTCTGTTTGGGACGCACTGGGGAGCTGCGTCTCCAAAGTATAAAGAGCAACAACGGTAGCGAGTAGTATTAAAGACCGAAAATCTGCGTAAGGAGGAATGTTGGGGTGGTGGATGGGAACACTTTTACCTAGGAGACCAGGTTTGTGTCCCGTTGGTGTCCCGTGTGTCACTTAAATGTACATTTTTGTAACCCCACCCACGATCTTTCCCTAACCCTAACTAAGTGGTTTTACCCTGCACAGTCCCGACCCAGAGTGTCAAAAAGTGTCACCAAGAGTCCCGACCAAGCGAGTTAAAAAATTACACCAAAGGGGTACTTAAAGAGTCAAATATCGCCGCAGAGGGGATTACTTTGATGATTTAGTTCTCATTAGAGCCTTACCGTAGAGATGCCAACTGAGGGTGCTGCAAAAGGAAAGGTCACAGGATCATTAAAATAATCTTCTTTGGGAGGAGAGATTGGGGATTTAAATGGGCATCTGACAGCAGAGTTATGGTCTAAAATGTTCCTTGCCATCCTGAGGTTTTGCCACAAGCAGTACTACTACACTTGAATGTATGTTGCTTGAAAGTTCTAAGTGAGTTGATGAAGTGTTATTTTGTTATTGACAATCTTTCCAGACCTCAGACCTTGAACAAATATCAGATGTGGACCTTAAGTAATCATTTTGAGAACCCCTGGCCTAGAGGCTATCTTTTCTACTTTCACCTATTACACTTTCATTATGTTTCCTGCCCAGGGACTACGGATGAAAATTAGGTTATAGCTAGCTCTGGTACTGCTCTGGAGCTGTGTATTGTCCCCGTCAAATGTACATTAATAAATAAATAAATAAATAAAAGGTGCTGTAAACTCTTTTTCACTTTCACCACTATTTGCAAAAGTAACAGGGCGATAACTTCCTAAATCCACAGTTAGTCATAAGTAGCAAAACATCTGTTCTATTTCGAAACAGGTCCATGTTGATGGAAAACTGCAGTACTTTGACTTCATCATTGAGTTTCAAACCAAAATAAGAGCTAAAAAAACATGAATGAAAAATTGACTGCAATGATTTCTGAGTAATTAAAAGTATCTTAAAGCGTAACTCTCGCCAAAATGCGCCCGGAAACAACAACTGCTAAAGTAAGTCGTTCAAAACCTTTCTTTTTAGGAAACTCTGTGAACACAAGCAATGTTCTCAATGCTGGAGTTCATGTGTAGAGCCCCTGGTGATACTTCGAGCAAAGTTTCATGTTGTGTCGAGCCTTCTTAGTGATTTTGATGCGATCAATGTAGTGCCCCTAGCTACGGTGGCCCTGAAGTGCAAATCACAACAGCAAATAGAAAAACGCAACAGCAAATAGGAAAACAGAACGGCAAATATGAAAACACGACAGCAAATACGAAAACACGACAGCAAATAGGAAAACACTTCAACAAATCATAAAACACAACGGCAAATAGGAAAACATGACAGCAAATAGGAAAACACGACAGCAAATAGGAAAACACTTCAACAAATCATAAAACACAACGGCAAATAGGAAAACACGACAGCAAACATGAAAACACGACAGCAAATATGAAAACACGACAGCAAACATGAAAACACGGCAGCAAATAGGAAAACACGACAGCAAATAGGAAAACAAAATGGCATTAACTTCTACCGGAAAAGGTAGGGCCAATCTAGCAGAGGACGGAGCCTCCTGATTGGACAGACGGACTGTCTCTCTGTTAAAAGTAGGCGCTTTTCCGTGTTTTTCACCTTTCCTTCCCGTTAAAAGACAGACAGTCCGTCTGTCCAATCAGGAGGGTCCGTCCTCTGCTAGATAGGCCCTACCTTTTCCGGTAGAAGTTAATGCTGTCGTGTTTTCCTATTTGCTGTTGTGTTTTCCTATTTGCTGTTGTGTTTTCCTATTTGCCGTTGTGTTTTCCTATTTGCTGTCGTGTTTTCCGATTTGCCGTTGTGTTTTTATATTTGCTGTTGTGTTTTCCTATTTGCCATCGTGTTTTCCTGTTTGCCGTTGTGTTTTATGATTTGTTGAAGTGTTTTCATATTTGCTGTTGCGTTTTTCTATTTGCTGTTGTGATTTGCACTTCAGGGCCACCGTACCTAGCACTCCCATTCAGAAGGCCATTTGACCTAAAAACGAAGATACGGTAAATGTTAAAAGTGGCGCTTCTGTTCTAATTATGCCTTTTAAACTAAAGCTTGACTCTGGTACATTCACAAAAAGACCCTAGGTTGCATTTTGGTTTGGTTTAGTTACTCTTTAAAATCAACTCTAGAACAGAGGTTTCAGCGTGTAAAGGTTTCCTGCTTTCCTTTTAAACCAGATCATCTTTAGATTCCTCTGTTATTTGTCACATAAAAGCAGTTGTCACCTTTTCCAGCAGTTGATTTCTTATTTTGGAGTGAACGTCGCCGTTTTCCTCTGCGGTATCAGCAGGAGGGGCATGACTGGAGGACTAGAGTAGAGGCAGAGCTGATAGGAGTCGAACCCCTCTGGCTCAGCGCTCAGTCATGTTTACACTTGACGACAGGACGCCATGGACAGGCGGAAGATAAAAGGGAAGAAGAAAGAAAGTAAAGAGAGGCAGGGAGAGATGAAGGCAGAAGGAGGGGGGAGGAGCAGCGAGAGGAGGCAGGGAGGTGAGGGAGAGGGGAGAAGAAAGCAAAGAGGAGGAATAAATAAAGGAAAGGTTGTTTTTAGTGCTAATGAAATCAGAAAAGGGCTTGATCCGGGATGAACTGTTTCAGTGTGACACACTCGGATGACTAAGTTGTATTGAAGGCCTCAGGTTGTGTTAGGTAAGAAGTGTTAGCCTTCATCATAAGCAATGCATACATGACAAGCACTGAGACAATGTTCACAAACAAAGAAAAGCAATGAACAGTGACTACTGACAATGAAACTTCAAAACCAAGTGAAAGTGAGATCCAAAAACACAACTGCAATAGAGCTCAACAGTGTGGTTCCGGAAGTAATAATCATTTTTTTTATTTTCTCCATAAGGATTTTGATTATTAGCCATAATGTCTAAACCATCCAAGGCAGAATGACCACGAGTCTGTATTAAATCAACCTTGTTTTAAGCAAAAACATGTTTTATTCGCGATCTTACGGAGAAATACTACACTACCAACAATCCTAAGCACGACAGCGACGTCTCTGATTGGTTGAACTCGTTACAATGGAAATGTTTACCGCACCTGCCTGCGCACTGCCTGTGGGTATGGGAATCGGTCTTGTTGTGAATGCAATATTGATTGAAGACTTGTTTCAAACGGGTGTTGCTAAACGTGGCTAGAGTTGCTAACAGAAGATAAACTAAAACATGAAATAAAGTGAACATTTTAGAAGTTCAAATGGCTGCGTTTTGATAAGGTAGGGTAATAGTCATAATCATAATCAAAAAAATGTAATGTAAGTGCTAGAAGCTTGTAGGATTTGCTTGCACCTAATTTACTTTAACCTGGTCCTCGGCCAGTGCTACCGCAACAACAGCTTTCCGGGTGGCGTCCATGTTTTTTCCTCCAACTCGGACGCGCAAAACATACCAGAACGCTTGAAGTGTGGAAGTGATGTCCTATCCGAGGGCCGAGTCGGTTCGTTGCGAATAATAGAATGCAGCAACAGTCTTGTACCTTGGCCTCTATTGTCGTTTTCAAAATGTTTTTTGCGCCGAATCAAAGGTTTTATGGTCACAATTCATCTTGTAGCTGGTTGGCTTGGTACCAGGCTTTAAACTCTTTATATAAGCATTTAATGAAATGTCAATGGAGATATTGATCAGGGAAAAACCCTGCCGGAACCAGAGACGTTAAAAAAGTGGGTGGTCACTGTTGAGTTGTATTACCGCTCATCGCTGAAGGAACATTACATTACTTACTTTAATGTCGATTCAATTTAGGGTTTCTTTAGGGACTGTTTGTTATTTATTTCAGGGGCCATTGGAGGAGTTTTGGGATCTTTAATCAAAAAAGACCTGACCCTCCCTTCACCAGCAATACATTTTGGATGACCCTCCAAAATGATATGGAAAAAAGGGATGACCCTCCCCAACAATGTATTGATGCATTCTGTACTGTTTTGCATTTGGCAAAAATATACAGATTGATTTTTTTACAGCCATGTCTTACGTGATAAAATCTCTGCGTTCTCATCTTACGCATCACACTCCTCTGTTATGGTGTGGTGGCCATTTCAGTAGATTTACTCACCAACATAGTTGTGGAAACACAATAAGCATGGAAACTAAATGCACAATTCCTGCATTACTTCAAATACTAAGTTACTCATCTAGTAAACTAGTATTCACATGAAATAAAGCAATAAAACATTGAGACCATTCAACAAAGGACACTGGGAAATGACAAATTCAACACTGGTTGCTATGGACTCGTCACTAGGCTTCCTCAGTCATTGTATATTTTAGCATAGGTAAGCTTGCCGAAGCTAAACATTATCCAAAACTCCATTTCTCAGACAAACGTCAATTTGAGGGCTTGCATGCTACCACTCCTTCCTTCTCAAATGCCTTGAAAAGGCTGTCGTTTGCACAATTTCACAAATAATCAGCGGGACCGAATGGAAATTTGAATCGGGTATGGCTGCAGCCTGGAGACCTCCCGTCTCATGCATTCCCTCCCGGCTGGTGCAGTCTGCGAGCTTCAACTTTTCAAAATAAAAGCTCACGTCTGGTATGTTTATTGTACGGTGTTTTGGATGTTTTTGAACTAAACAGTACAGCAATCATGCTAATGAATACATTATTTTTTCAGCAGATGTCTTAGTTACAACACGATGGAACTAGCAAAGCAGTTTTGTGTTTATATATGCGAGCAGGATTTATTCAGTTTGGGTAATCCCACGGTCTCTAAAGCTACAGCTCAAATTGTCTGGCTGACTAAACAGGGAGGGACCCATCTGCTAGCGATAGGGGCCGAGACTGAGAGAGCTACATGGAGCTACATGGATAAATATGCACCAAACAAGCCACTTTGAAATTGTACTGTTCTTATGAATACAAAAGTTGGGTGACCCTCCCCCCTAGACTAAAAACAATTGGATGACCCTCCCATCAACAAAGAATAAAAAGACATGACCCTCCCCTATTTTCCTCCGGTGGTCCATTCCATAAATACCGAACGGTCCCTTATCACCGGTTTGATGCACCACCCAGAAAGTATACTGAGTGACCAAAATAAAACACACCCACAGTGAAACTATGTGCCCAGCAGGTGAATTCTTGTAAAATGTGTGAAAAAGAATAGCTGTGTTCGAAACCGTTCCCTATCACAGAAATAGTGCACCAAATAGTGTGTTCGCCATTTTTTAGTGCTGTTCGAAATCTCAGCGGTTAATTTCATACACTTTATAGTCCACTATAAAATACCCAACGTGCACAGCTAATTTGAGCGCACATACGATTAGAGACGGGAGGTTTAGAACCGAGACGCCCCAATTCAGAGTAGTTTCCTGTATCTATGTCACGTGGGCCCCGCCACGGCCACGCCTCTTTAGGAGACTAGCGGCAGGTCCTGAGTGTGTTGATTCCAACGGGAGAAGTGAACGTGAACACAGATTATGAGCGATTCTTTCGCCCCATAGTCACTAAAGTAAATATTGGACCCTTTTTTCACAAGCCACACATCTCCAGAACATTCTGACACTAAAATGGCATTTTTCAGACAGACACATCAGGAGAAAATTAATTTGAGACCTGTTTCTGTCTCAGGACCAAACTGTCGCGAGGTCTGGCAACACAGAGAAGCTAACGTCAGCTAACGTTCGTGAACGCCCTTAAAAAACTAATCTCTGTGATGCTAAATATGTCTTTTAGCTTTGTTAAATATCTAACGTTAGCAAAAGAAAATATTAATAAATTATACAAATTCATTAATATATACATATATACATTCATCCACACGACATTCACTACACTTTCAAACAAGGCCACGCCCATTTAGGAGACAGGAAGTGTGTACCGTTTCATACCATTGGAGCTGCTTGAAATGTGCTATCTTTAGTATAGAGGATCTTTTATACAATGTACCCTACAATTTATTTTTTAGAAGAAGCAGAAGGACCCGCAAAAACTGAAAAGGGAAAATGGAGCAGGCTTTCATTTCTAAACATTGGAAATTTAACATGCAACATACAGTATACACAACCTTTTACTATCCTTCGGAGTGCTTGGTTTGTTTCAGGGACGTATTAGAAGTATTTTTGTTTCAGTTTGTTTACATGATGCTGGGCGCTCCGCTCCCACCTCCGTCACACAAATAACCGGCGCACATACCGGCGTATCTACTGACTCAACGATGTTTAGAAAATGCCAGTGTAGTGTCCAAAATCTCATTTGGTCATTCCCTAAATAGTTCACTTTTTAATACTAACTACATAGGGAATAGTGAGTCAGTGAATGAGGGAACACAGCTAATGTTCACCAAAAACTGCTGCTAACATATGCTAGAATACAAGTGATGCTCCAATAAGGAAAGGAATTTGAATACACAAATGTAAGAATTAAAAAGAGACAGGTAGGAGGGAGGATCCACCTGCGTTTGTGTTTATAGAAGGAGGGATGGAAGGAGGAATCAGCCGCTTTCCAAGTGTTGATAGGCTAAAAGAGACAACAACAAGGAAAAAGAGCAGCACAAGATGGAGTGCTGATTTTTATTTCCCCCGCTAATTAAAAGCAGATGTCAAGGTACAATTCTCTGAGCTTGTTTAACACAGCACAACTGTTTCCTGATTTACTTTCTAGGCTTCTCTGCACTTGTTGCGAGACCATTTTGCTTCTCGTCATCGAACCAACTGGACTTTCCCCAGTTTCAAAAACCACCTTTGCTCCTCTCTCTCTCTCTCTCTCTCTCTCTCTCTCTGTATGATTAGGCTCTAACTCGTCCCTCCACTTGCGTTAGCTTTAAGCTGGCAGGTGTCTATGAGATACAGTTTTATGAAGCCAACGAACACAAGGGGAAGGAGCCTTAATTGAATTGTCAAACGCGGATCTACCCAGAGACTTAGTCTGACAAAAACTCATCCGAAACGCTGTCTTTCATTGTCAGCGTGACTGTCTCACTGTCTCATCGTCAACCTATCTTCCTACCTGACTGTTATTTGTGCCGGGGACGACCCATTGACGCAGGTGTTTACCTCAAGGGAGTGGTTTAAAGTAGTTTGAAGTCATATTTTGAGATATCAACCTCTCAAAACACTTGTTGTGTTGTGACGGTGATTTCAGCTGCCATTATCCAACGCATTCTCAGCAACAGGTTCGTATGATATTGTATAAAAACTTATGCACACCAATTCGTATGATATCCTATGGAAGTAGGCGCCCTGTATGGTCACATTACGACCAGTCACATGACAGTTAAGTTTAGCGGTCTTTTAGGGCTGGGCAATAATTCAATGTGATAATTTATCGTCTTTCAATGGAATCAAATAGTGATGGAATCATATATCGAGATATCGTGAGATGCAGTTACGTTGCCTAAAAAGATAACAAGCACATAATAACTCAATTTTCTCAGAGAATCTGTTGTGAAACATTTTGAGGGAATATCGTTTGATGAATTGCAGGTTTGTTTTGACTTCACATTATTTTTGTGCATGTACGTAAACATAGTCAGTATATAGCTGGAATTTTTTTTCCACTTGAAACTGTTTACCACATTATTGATGATTATTTATCTAAAATCTCATTGTAAAAAAAGAAAAATGTTTTGTGAAAGTACCAATAGCCAACCCTACAATATTGTCCCAATATCGACACCGATGTATTTGGTCAAGAATATTGTGTTATCTGAGTTTCTCCGTATCGCCAAGCCCTACGGTCTTTACAGTTAAATTTGGCTGAGGAAAGGTTACTCTGAGCCGGGTACAGAGTACCGTGAGGTGCTGGTCGTTTTTAGATTACCCTGCAGTTAAGTTTAGCCGACAAAAGGTGGTCATCATGCGATGACGACTAGTTAGGATTAGGCACCAAAATGACTTATTGACTGATTAGAAAACACATTGGGGTTTGGATTAAATCACCAGCCACCTTAAGTAGTGCTCCTGGGACACAAACATTCATTTCCTGGCTGAACGTCTTGTGGTTTCTCCGAGACGTGACCTCCACTACACCTCTTGAAAGCTCTCTTTTATGACCCACTTATCCACCCCAACCTTGTTGTTTATCAGTGTTTTAAGCCCCCAACGTCTCCACTAGGCACTAGGTTTAGGCAATGGTTAGTTAGTTAGTGTTAGGGTTAACGTTAGGGTTAGGTGCCTTGAAGTCAATGGTCGCAGCGCTGCCTTGAATGAGATGTTGGGGCCTTAAAACACCATTGAGCGACCTCGTCTTTACACAGATCTTCGTGACCTTATACAGAGCAGTCACTGTGGTGCATACAGCAGTAAATGCCTGGACTACATACCAATTACAGTGCACTACTTGTTGTAGCTATATCTACAAAGGAAGGGTTTATGAGAGCAGCCTGCATTATCACAGGTAAAAGTGGCTACTACTACTTAGTTACAGGAATGGATTGTGCTTCTTGCCTTTTCAACAACATGTTGAGTCAAAAGAAGTGGCCTGGAATTAGCCTATAACATATTCACCAATTACGAATATGAGTTTAATGTCAACTCCACCTAGGTTGCTATAAAACCCCCACATTCCCAGAAAATATACCAACGACATGATCTCAGGGTCCTCAAAAGTATTTACAGCCCTGCCAGAGGTGGTTTGAATAATCAGATTGACATCTGATTGCTCTAATGTGTCTCGGATCCCATCTACACTCAGCCACTATATGTGTCTTGGGTGAATTCACTAGCTATCTGTTTAAAAAAAAGTGTCAATGCATCCAAGAAGGCATCAAGGCAAATGATTTTCTCTAATTAAAGCCAGATGAAAAAGGTGTAAATGAATCTGTCTCTCCAAGACACACCTTTACTTCTCCCAACTGTTACTGTCAGTTAGCAGTCAGTGGGAGTAAGAGTCTGAGAGTCTGGCTGAAATTAGACATCGTTTTTTCTGTCACATGCAAAGCGACCGGAGGAAGGAGGCTCCAGTGATTTTAAACCCTGCGGTCATTGTTGTAGTATTCATCTGATCCCTAATCAGTATAACCGCTGAATGATCTGTGTGGTTAAGAGAGCACTGATCTGTCTGGGTGAGTGAGAGCCCCTAAAGACAAGAAAAATCTTTTGCATATGCATGCATTCTAGCAACCTAATTGTTATTTTTAAATTGAAACTGAACTGCCAAAGTGTGCAAGTTATTCTTCTTCTGGCATTTTTTTTTGCTCTTACCAAACAGCTTCAAGTGCAATACCCACACCCTCGTGATTAGAGTGGGGCAATTAGGTTTGCGATTGGCAAAGAAGCATATACAGTATGTGGCTAAGCATATGAGACACAAGTGTATGAATGGGACCAGAGTTGCATTTACACCTGGCTGTTTTGACATTAGAAAAGTACATGATCCAACAAAGGGGGCTTTCACACCTACCTCATTTGGTCCGGACTTTCTGACTTTTCAGTTTGATCCGAACCATGAGGACTGTGGTTACCTGCTCCTCAGATCTCTGCAGGGTAAATCCAGACAGCTAGCTAGACTATCTGTTGAATCTGAGTTTCTGTTGCACAACTATAACAACTTTTGAACGTACACATGTTCCACCAAAACAAGTTCCTTCCTGAGGCTATTTTGCAGAGGCACCGGGGCTGACCAATGTGATTGGTTTAAAGACATGCCAATGAACCAGAGCATGTTTTCCGAGGCAAGATGAGGCATACACTATGCTGCTAAGTGTAAATGAAAGTGTATTAAGTTTCCGACAGGACAGATTAGACTTGAAAGGGGAGAGGGGGAATGACATGCAGCAAAAGGGCCGCAGGTCGGAGTTGAACCTGCGGCCGCTGCATCAAGGACTAAGCCTCTTTATATGGACGCGCGCTCTACCAGGTGAGCTACCCCAGCACCCAAAATAGACCCTATGTTTGATGTAATTTTAATTTATACCTGCCAGCCAATCTGAAGCGAGTACATATTTATTGGCCATTGCATTACATAGGTTTTGCATCATTAGGCTTATCGGCCGTTTTTGGTGATGTTTCTGAACCATAAATGTTTGGTAATAATAATAATGTACTTTATTTTAGTATTTTTTGGGGGCTTTTCCGCCCCCGACAGGACAGCTAAGGGAGAAAGGGGGGAAGACATGCAGGAAATCGTCACAGGTCGGATTCGAACCCTGGACTTCTACGTCGAGGTATAAACCTCTTAGTATATGTGCGCCTGCTATACCCACTGACCCAACCCAGCCACAATTTATTTTAGTATTAAGTAAATTTGATGAAGTTTTCTTGGCTCGAGTTGTAGTATGTATGTAGTGAAGTCATGGCAGTATGCAGGGCTTCAATGGGAAATGGCAACATCTATAACGCAGAAGGCTGGTGTCTGGTGAAAATTAGTAACACTAATTCACATTTGTAGAAGGCTGCAACAGTTTAGATGACTTCCAGCTCCAGTAAACATGAAGTGTTCCAATCATAACTGCACAATCATGTCATTATTAAATCAGTAACCACTTCAATAAACCCTGTTTCCATTTTCTTTTTTTCTTCATCTGCTTACAGCTAGTTTCCAGCAAGGCTTTTGGCTCTGTGCCTTTATCTACATTGTTTTCACTTAGTATTTATAAAAGTTTTGCTAACTCTGCTGCTTTTTAGCTTCCAACCAGTTTGCACATAGATTTTGTCCCTTTTTTTTTTTTTGAGTTTCCTTTTGTTCCTCTGGTTGTGATGGTGTGTAGAGATCTAAGCCACAGTTGGCTCGACTTCACATGGGCCTGTGCGGAGAGACGAGGGGGTTTGTCAAAGGAATCGCCTGCGCCGCTTATTCTTCCTCCACCACAGAGATGGAAAAAAATAATAATAAAACAAAAAGGATCGGCCTTCTTTTTTGAAATATTAATCTCTCTTTTTGGAAAGGCCTCTGTGGGCCCTGAGCTCGGCTGTCTTTAAAAACACACGCAACGCGGCTGATTCAAGAAAACCATGTTTGAACTCGCTAATGTTTTTTCTCTCTTTTTCTCTCTCCTTTCTATCTGTCTCTCTGTCTACATGAGCTATTCTCTCTCTTCATTTAGCATGCCATTAGCTCTCCAAGCTGTTGTTTGTTTTCTTGCTTTAATGTTCTTTTTTTTAACTAAACAGCAGAAAAACAAGCATAAAAAACAAAAGACACAAGTGATATATATATATATATATATATATATATATATATATATATATATATATATATATAAATAAATAAATAAATCAATCATGTACAGTTTCTGGTGTGTGCATGTGTGTGTTGGCTGCTGCGATTGCATGTGGTTACATGGTTTCCAAATGTTTTCCTGTGTGTGTCTAGATGTGTGTTTGCATTCTTATGGATGTGTGTGTGTGTGTGTGTGTGAGGGCACTGGCACCAAACTTACTTGGGTCCAGATGTTCTAATTATAGAACAGCTCTGCTGCCTAATGACAGGAAATGCTGGCCTCTGTGTGTTTGTGTGTGCATGTGCAGAAAAAAGTTTCTGACGGACACACTGACACATTTACTGAATGTGCGTGAGACAGACATATGCATGAAATTCTTGCCATTAACCTCTTGAACCCTGATTTCCTCCTTACATGTTCCCCTAAGTAGCTTTTTTTTAGTACATTGTTGCCCAATGCCGGGTGGAATTAGCAAGCTAACTTTAGCGTTAGCTAACTAACGCCCAATACTGTTTTGTTGTATCATAGCAATGATTTGTATTATTTCCGGGTCAAAAAACACTGCAGCGGAGTGGAGAGGGTCTGTTGGAGCATGCACAGATGCTTAACCCGATCATACTCCTGTTAGGACGTATACATGCAGGATTACCCCGGTTACTGAAGGAGTTCTCTAGGTCTGTTAACCAGGTTTAATGATAACTTAACCGGGGTAAGGTGTTTACATGGTGTTAGAGAAATTGGGGTATTGCCTTAACCCGAATATAATCGTTTTTTTAAACTGCATTTAAACGCACTGATTGTTAAAGGATAAATCCGGCGCAAAACGAACGCCGTGCTTGAGCTATGTTACTGGTTACTGGTTACACGGCTTTCAACTGGTCATGACTGTTTTCCCAAGATGGCGCCCGCATGTATATGTGAACGCTACTGTCTTTATAAACTATCTTTTTAATAAACTGTCTGTACACTTACAAAGTTCTCAATGCTTCAGTTTACATGTAGGGACCCTCATTATTCTACCGTGGAAGTGTGGTGCTATTTTGAGTTTTGTTAGTGGTATAGAAATAGCGATTT
The DNA here is from genome assembly GCF_031162955.1 of Sander vitreus. NCBI lineage: Eukaryota > Metazoa > Chordata > Actinopteri > Perciformes > Percidae > Sander > Sander vitreus. The sequence goes on along the minus strand of NC_135870.1, from coordinate 25,910,641 downwards.
CTTTTTACTTTACTCTCTGCCCCGACGACTAGTGCTATAAGCTAATTAGCAGTTTGCGCTAAAACTGGTCACATTCGATTAGTATGAAAACAAATCCCAGAGAACGGTTGACTCGGTACACATGTGTTATTAACCCCTTGGTTCATTTTGCACCAGATTTGTCCTTTAATATGGCTGGAGAAAGAAAAGGTACTGTCCAGGATAACACCCATGCTTTTAAAGGTATAGTAAGTGATGTCCATACACAATCCAATACACCTTTGTCAAATTCAGCGAATATCTCCTCACTGTCACCTAGCTCTCTATTTTATGTGTGCGCTGAAAAGAAATCTGGTGTTAATACACAGCCCTGGCTGTGTAAATGGAATACAGAAAGGAGTGCACGAGCCACAGGCGGCAACAGTTGATGGTGGTGGGGAAGGGGAGGCAGCATCTGAATGTGCTGGCTGGCCAGTGGTTCTGTCTGTGAATCTGGGGGGCGGAGCTTCTGAAGGGGGGGGGGGGGGATTGTATTTGTTTGGCAGTGAAGTTCAAATATCAACAATCTTTGCACAGCACCTTTAACCTGTGTGGAGACAGGTATGTTGGTGTTAGCAATGCTCGATGGTGTTTTTTGCCAGCAACGGCTCCTTCCGGGCAGCGCTGCGACCGCTGCCTCCAAGGCACCTAACCCTAACCTAACCTTAACCCTAACCCTAACCATATCCATTGCCTAATTGACTTCAAGGCAGCTTAAACTCATAAACTCTTGGTTATGTTAAAGTGCTCATATTATGCTTTTTGGCTTTTCCCCTTTCCTTTATTGTGTTATATATCTTTCTTGTGCATGTTATAGGTTTACAAAGTGAAAAAGCCCAAAGTCAAAACAATTTAAAGTTTTTAATGAATCCCATAATACATCATTTAATTATATATCACTGTTACGTGACCCAGATAATTTAATAACACAAGTACACAGTCTATGAAGTAAACCACGCCTCTTTATTATCATAAAACATTGTATTTTTTTATCTTAAATGAACATAAAACTGACAATTACCATTAGCAGTCGTACCCTTTAAGACCTTAGCTAATGTTAGCAACTAATTGCGGTTAAACAAAGAAACGGCTATTATGTAAAAGAATTGCAATTAGACAATTATGTAATAATTGTTACAGGCCTAATTCTAACTCACACAATTCTTTGACTTCATTTGTCACTTGCAACCTTCAATCTACCTTTATCACCTTTACCTTATTTTGGGGCAAACCGGGACGATTGAAACGGGGGACGAATGAAACTTTCCAGTTTTCTCTGAGTGCAACGACCATAGACAGACGTCATTTGGACAAAACATAGAACATATTAACCTCCGTTGCTCAGCCAAATACCTTCCTGTTACGTCCTTTTTATCACGGAGTTACAGGCGATAAACGATTTTTGATAGTCAAAAGTAAACTTAGCGGCTTATTTTTTTGGATTATTAATGAGGATTTTTCATCATGCTTATTCAGTAGACCATTTAGTGCTCTCTCCAATCCCAGACTTTCACATTGCATGTTTGTTTGAAATGGATGCAAAACAGCCTATAATGCTAAATGTCTATGGCGGGACCAATGAAACAGCTGTTTCAATCGTCCCGACCAGGCAGTAAACCCCATGTATTCTAAGTAATTGCACACATATCTGTGTTTATACTATATTTTATGCAGGTGAGACATGGAAAAGTGGTTTTTAGAAATATGTAAATATGTTTGGGGCTATCAGGTAGGGGGTCGAGTTTTGCCATGTTATCCTATGGAGACTGACGGCCTGTGGGTCATGAAAGGCACTTATTTGGATGTACGGTGGCCTTACCCACATAAGAGCAGAGTGAAATAACATTTTGTACTATAGAAACATTATATAATTGGAAACATGTATTATTCTAGCTATATAAATGGCATAGTGCATGGTATTTCCATAACCGCAAGATAAATGCTTCACGATGACGGCAATGAGTTGTTAACAGACATTCACCAAGACGTATAGCCCTGCAGCAATCTATCTGAAATAACACCTATCTGAAGTACCATTCATGATATGTTGCCAAATATTGAAGTTGTGGGAAGTGTACATAGCTTAAACTGTATGTTTCTTTCGTCCCCCATGCCTGTTTCATTCGTCCAGGCCAGGATGGACGAATTAAACAAAACACACGTCTGACTTCTGCTTAAATAACTCCCGAACGCTTTCGTTCAGAGCTGAAAATGCAACTGTATTTGACAGAGGACAGATGTAGGTTGCTAGTGACAAAATATTAGCTTTCAGTGTTTTACGATGTCTTTGTAAATGACGTTTAATTAAAAAACTGTTTCATTCGTTCCGGTTCTCTGTTATGACCATTGGGTCTTTGAACAGCTAAACGTTCAGTCAAAAGAAAAACTCCAATCAACAAAAGTCCATCAATAATAACCACCAATCAATACAAAAATACAGATTTTTGTCCTTTATCCACGGAAAGCTATTCTTCTAGCCTTGATTATGGTCATTCCTGTCCTCTCTCTCTCTCTCCTCGTTACTATGGTAACAAGATGCCAATCGATGTGGCATCTCCATCTCCAACTGTCCTCTCGATCAGAGATCCGTAACCACGGAGACAGAGTGAGGGAAGAGTTTCTTTCTCAAGCTCTGTGTGTCGAGTTTGAGATGGAGGTGCCGTCTGCGCTGTGCCTTGCTCAAGGGCTCCTCAAGGGAGACTAGGAGAGAAAGGAGGCTGAAACAGCATTAAGAAAGGGGAAGGAGGGAGAATGTAGGTACGTATGTATGTACTTTCCAAAGTGAATGTAGGAAAGGAATGAAAGGAGAGAGGGAAGAAAGGATTAAATGAAAATAAGAAAGAAAGAAAAAGGAAATGTGAAGTGAAGAAAAGAGGAAGGAAGGGAGGAAGGAAGGAAGAAGTCGGAAGAAGAAGAGTAAAGAAAGGATATGCAACAAGCGAAGGGAGAGAAGGTATGGAAAGAAAGATGAATAGAAGGGGAAGCGAGGAAAAGGGAAAGTAGGAAATGGAGGGAGAGTGAAGGAAAAAGAGGTGGAGGAAAGGAAAGAGGGAAGCATGGAAAGAAAGCAGGGAGGAGAGGAGAGAGAGAGAGAGAAAAGAATGAATCATGTAACAAAACAGGACATGGGCGACTTCCTGAATGTGATCATTACATCACTTCCTCTGCTTGTCCAGCCACACGCACGCACGCACGCGCGCACACACACACACACACACACACACACGCACACGCACACACTGTGGGATTGTGGGTGTTAAACTGTTTAAGCAGCTTTACAGGAGAAGATATAGAGACATAATCTGACTCTTAATTCTTACTGTGTGTGTGTGTGTGTGTGTGTGTGTGTGTGCGTGCGTGCGTGTGTGCGTGCGTGTGTTCATTACCCAGAATAATAACATGAATGTAGTTCAGTGAGTACAAGAAGCTTCTCTTTCCGTTATATAAAATGATCTTTGCTTCTCATCTCCTATGTCCCCCATTGTCTTTTGTTTTATAAGGCAATACATTTAGAAAGGTTTCATATTTTGTAGATATTCAACAACTCCTCTCTTGTTTTCTCCTCTTATTTCTCCTCAGTATCTCTTATCTGGTTTCCTCTACTTTTTCCTTCCCTCCTATCCTCTTATCTCTTCTCCTCTCATCTCCTCTCCTCTACCTTCCTACATAATCTGACCTGTTGTTTGTGACTTGCACAATTTGACATGTAAATAGTTATGCTAAATCATGCATGTGTGTGTGTGTGTCTTTCTTTCTTTCTGCTTTTCATAATGTTGATGTTGTGTTCAGGTTTGATGCATCAGTATCGCAACACGTTTGTGTTTGAAAGGTCTTTTTGTATCACATTGACAGCTGAAGTTGACGATACTTCAGGAAAGTAAGTTGTATTTGAAGTTGACGTGAACTAGTGAAGTGGAAGCTGTTAAAGGTCCCATGGCATGAAAATTTCACCTTATGAGGTTTTTCAACATTAATGTGAGTTCCCCCAGCCTGCCTATGGTCCCCCAGTGGCTAGAAATGGTGATAGGTGTAAACCGAGCCCTGGGTATCCTGCTCTGCCTTTGAGAAAATGAAAGCTCAGATGGGCCGATCTGGAATCTTCCTCCTTATGACGTCATAAGGAGGAAGGTTACCTCCCCTTTCTCTGCTTTGCCCACCCAGAGAATTTGGCCCGCCCATGAGAAAGAGAGCGACATCATGGCTTGCAAACAAGCAAAGTGGCAGTTCGTCAAGGCCACACCCCCACCCCCCACCTTGCCCCCCCCCCCCTCCTCCTCAATAGCATTTAAAGCTACAGACACAGAAATGGCACATCCTAAGGAAAGCGCATTGTGGGACTGGCTCTAGTGGCTGTAATTCTGCACCAAGGCTGGATTTCGGGAAAGAGACTTCAGATACAGTATTAGGGGACCACTAAGGCCTATATAAAAGAGACTTCAGATACAGTATTAGGGGACCACTAAGGTCTATATAAAAGATACTTCAGATACAGTATTAGGGGACCACTAAGGTCTATATAAAAGATACTTCAGATACAGTATTAGGGGACCACTAAGGTCTATATAAAAGATACTTCAGATACAGTATTAGGGGACCACTGAGGCCTATATAAAAGATACTTCAGATGCAGTATTAGGGGACCACTAAGGTCTATATAAAAGATACTTCAGATACAGTATTAGGGGACCACTGAGGCCTATATAAAAGAGACTTCAGATACAGTATTAGGGGACCACTAAGGCATATATAAAAGCATCCAGAAAGCAGGATGTCATAGGACCTTTAAAGGAAATTAAGTTGAGCCTCAAGCTGAACCACTGAAAGAAGTTAAAGTGGCTGTTAAACTGAATTACTGGAAGGAATTGAAGCATTACTGAAAGAGTCAAGTGCTGAAAGGAGTTGAAGAGTCCGTTGCAGTTTGAGCACTGAAAGGTATAAATGTGTCGGTCATAATGAAGTTATAAGAATAGCTGGGAGTGACACATTAACACAATTAAAGCTGAGACCATTTGTCCATTAATTGATTAGTCGATTGTAAGTAAATTAACGGGCAGCTATGTTAATAATTGATTAAGAGATTCTGTCTTCTTTTCAGTCAAAATGTGATGATTTCCTGCTTTCTCTTACTGCAAAACAAGCAATTGCCGACATCTCTGGGAAACTGTGTTGTACTTTCTTTCTTTTTTTTTACAATTATTTATGACATTTCCGGGGTTTCAAAATTAATTTCACCAAGGGCCACACTGCAAAATGAGAATGGCATCAAGGGCCAGACATGTCATTTATTGACATGCTTTTGTTTAACAAAAAGTAACTAATCTTTGACTGTGTTATTGCATGCCCCATTTGGCCTTTTCACTTACAGTTTGGTCGACATAAAGCCCTACAAAAGTCAGCGAAAAAGTTCCTTAGCCGTCATAGAGTTTAGCAAATCAAGCCAAACAATGATTAAATTTTTTTTTAAAGTAGGCTACTACACAAGGGGGTAAGCTTCTCCTTGGAACGCGTAGCTCCTATGGCGCCATTTTGATGCTAACAAGCCATCACCTCCCTTTAGCATTCCATTGACTGCCATTGATTTTGGCGCCACTTTGACAGCGAATAACTTTACATCTGAAGCGTTTAAAGACTCTATTTGTCCATTGTTTATTTCTAAAGAAACACGACAATGTATAAAAGGCTCCATTACCTTGTATCTCACATTTTGGCTCCGTAGTAGACGTTTTTGTAAATGTAAAAAATAGGCTAACGATTGTGTCATAACCACACAACTTACTGTCACATAGTAGAGGAATTACCGTACAGTACAGGAGAAGCTTGCAGGCAGTTTGGACTTACATTAGCTGTTTAAGTCTAATTACTAATGTTAACTAGCATTTTAGTTAGCACTAATTAGCCTGTGCCTATGTTATCTCCTTACATATACCTACGCTCTCCGTCTCTGCAAGATTGGGAATGATTGAGATTTCTCTTGGCACAGCTACCAGAAGACTTCCAACTGTCAGACACGTTGCTCACGTCACATTTACGTCGTCTCTCTCAGTTGGAGACTGCGCAGTAACGCTCAGCCATCACCGGAAAAGTGCTTCTAATATCCTTCACTGGTCTCCGTCCAGAGCAACGGCATCTGTCGGTCCATTTTATATATGTCAATGCTACTACACAGCTGACCCACAACAACAAAGTCGGAAATCTGCCAAATTCTGCTTTGAGTGTCATGTAATTGCAGTTTAAAAACCTGTTTCCTGTCTTTTTGGTTTGGTGCCTAAATTGATATGCGGCCCGGGTCCAAATTTGTGAGGGGCCAGATTTGGCCCGCGGGCCTTAAGATTGACACCTGTGGACTTTAATCCCATTAATCATAATGAAAATGTCATTGTTAGTTGTGGCTCTAAACACATTATAACAGCTATGAAATAGTCAAACTCCCTGTGGAGAAAATGAAACTCTTCAGTACAGAGTTTTCTCAGAGCAGCATTAGGCCTCCTGCACACGGTCTACGTGGCGTGAACGTGTCAGCTGCATGGTGTGTCCGTTTTTATTTCGGCTCCCATGTTTACAGGTTAGAGCTTAAACACTGCCTGCGTGACACGCACGTCTCAGGCACGGCTTGAGCCACACCAAAAACGCGTGCATGCTGGAAATAGAACCGACGCCTATTTTTCATGCAACACGCAAGTGTGTTGGAAGCCTTTCCAGGCAAAATAGAATACAAACAGATGTTTATATGTCATTTTGACACGAATACATATTAATAAATGACATGTTGTTTGAAAGGTTAAATGCATAAATGCAGATATAAATGTAATAAAAAAAATTATTATCAATTTTCAAATATTGCACCTGTCAATACAGAACGAAATATTCTGTAGTCTATTTTGCCGTCAATGCTGCCGACGTTGTCTTTGCTGTAATCAAATCAGTATATAGGCCTATTTATGTTTAACATGAAGTATACTACTGCTTGAGTGCAGGGGAAATGGGAACCATAGGCTACATGTGTACAGACACGTTTCTGGTGTGCAAAGACATAGAAAATGCCATGCAGCCGCAACTGACACGCAACAGAAGCGCCACGCTCACGCCACGCAGCCAGTGTGCAGGAGGCCTTAGAGAAACTGCAGCTCCAAACAATTAATGTCAACATTTAGCCGTGCTGGCGTCCACTTGTTCCAAACCAAACAGGAAACTACACATCACTTTACAGCAGCAACAATAGCTACCTGACAGTTTGGTTGAATTTGTGTTTGGAGGTGCAGTCAAGTCATTTCTGATAAATGTTGTCTTCAAGGCTGTTAGCTCATTATGGCTGCAGTGGCTTCCGTGAGGGATGTGTCTGAAATGTGAAAAGGAGGCTTCAGGGTATCTCCAGTGAATATGAAAGTTAGAAAGTCTTGTTTTCATTTTTTGTGAAAACAAAATGCTTTCATATTACCATTGACACTGAACTCTTTTTTTAGTTTTTGACAATTATTGTGATTTATCTATTGCGTTTCATTGAATCTTTGTTTATAGCTGTGGCCCATATGTCGACTTCTGATGTTATTTTTCAGTTAAAGAACAAAAACATTTATGTTTTTAATTCTTAATTATCAGGGCCATGAGCAGACATAAAACAAATACCTAAACAGATCTGATGACAGTCTGATCACCACACGCTGTTTGACGTCTGTGTGTGTGTGTGTGTGTGTGTGTGTGTGTGTGTGTGTGTGTGTGTGCGTGCGTGCGTGTGTGCACGCGTGTTGGGGGATGGGCAAGGCCGACAGTTAATTATAGAGTTTGGTTGGGGACCAGATGAGAACAGTGGGGCTATAGAGCTCGCACAGGTGCAAGCAAAAAACACACACACACACACACACACACACATATTAAACTTTCCACACACACACACACACACACACACACACACACACACGCTTGATGTTCTCGCAGCATGACCACCGTCCTCATTTCTGTCAATCAGAGACCATTTATTACCATCATCAACACTAGTGTGTGCGTGTCTGTTCGTACAGGTTGTCAACATGCTTTCTTATTCCCCTATAATACGCACAACATTTTTGTTGAATGAAAAAACTATTTTCATGGTGAATGTCTGTTGCAGGTAATGCAATCTCTCTAACCGTTAAAGCACATTTTCAGTGATTACCTTCACAAAAACACAGAGAAGGGTTTTTGTCATCATGTTGTGGTTAGCGAAGAGAAGCTCATCACTTGTGTATCCAGTTAACTTTACCTGCTATATCTATGAGGTAGGCTACAGCATATCTGAGGTATTATAACCCAGTGTGTCCACTTCTTATTAAACCGCCTTTACAACACAAACGCTACACACGTGCTACACACGTGAATAAAATCAGACACCGGTCACCGCGAGTATTGACGGTCAGAGTGACGTACAACGGCGTCCCGTGGTGGAAACACCAGGAAAGCGCAGAGCAGAGCCAGCCCCTGACCTCACGACAGCTGCAACCAATAAGGTCCAGCTGCGGCCTGTAGCCGCTCTCGCCACGCCCAGTAGCCGCTCACGCAATGCCCATGGTGGCCGCTCACGCTACGCCCTGTAGCCGCCCATGGTGCCCACTCACACCACGCCCCTTGTTTTCTTTGCCTTCAAAATAAAAGCCAGTTTTCTGCAGGCCCATGGTGGCCGCTCACGACACGCCCCTTGTTTTCTTTGCCTTCAAAATAAAATCCCATTTTCTAAAGTTCTTTGCAAAAATTGTATTTCTAATTTTATTTTTCTAAATAAACGCCCGTTTTCTATAGTTCGGGGTGTAACTATAGAAAAATAAATACAAATCTCACCCTTTTGCTTCTTTGTCACAACATTATCATTGATACATTTCACACTCGGGGACAAATACAAATGTGATCATTGATTATGGTAGACCCTGATAGCTATCGCAGCTTTTTTAACTGATCGGGGATCGGCATTCACCCCGATTGTCTTACTTCGATCATTTACATGAGCTTGTAGTGATCGCCGCCTTTAATCACACATGCCATGCGCCACAGACGCACCGCCAGACCGCCTGGATGCCGACACTTTCAAACCAAGATGGCTTGCGGCCACTCACTAGTATCTGTCCAGAGAGTGTCTCGTAGCTTGCCAGTCCTAGGCAACAAGTTCAAAAATCTGTCTTTCTTAGTCGTCCATTTTTCATGCTTACAGGCTGTTATTCCCTGGAGCCGACATCTGAGTTAAACACAAGATGAAAATCAAAGATTGACTTTTAGGCGCGAGAGGCGTCACTAAGTTTAGTTTTCGTTATCCAGTGGGGACTGTGAGACTGTTTATTCTTTGGTTGGGGGTTTGCTGGGATCCTAAAGAGAACTGTTTTGGTGTTGAGAGAAAAGACTCATTTGCTGTAAAGTCTTATGACATTGTCAAGGGGTTGGTGTGTGACTTTCAAAAAGAGTTCAATATATTTCTCTACTGGGGAGTTTTGCCGTCCCAAACAACATGCAGACAGATTAGATTTTTTAAAACAAACTTAATGTATCATAATTAAAAGAATACAGGATTAAAACACATATCAAAAGTATAATAAAAGATCTCCCTTAAAAGAAAATACTATCTCTGTTATTGGTCCCTGTGACCGGGACTATTATTGGGTTTATCTGCTGTTAATGGAAACTATGAAGGAAGTGATCTCTTTAAGCGATCTATAATATTGTTCGATATCATGTGGTAACCACAGTAACACCCATTTGTGTCAGCTGGTGAATGCGGGGATTGTCCCTGCTACATCAGAAAGGGAAAATGTTGGCATTATTTTGGCAGTGACACCTGTATTGTAATTCTGTTTCTACCTGTTGGTCGTTATTTTTTTAACAGATGATGGCCAGTTGTGGTCTGGACTATACTCCTAATCAATTATTTCTATTTAAACAAGTCCTCCAAACCATACGGCGATATAGGTTGTTTATTCCTACCCTCTAACAAGACCCATTAGTCTGGTCCTCTCGTACATTTCATTTGTACAGAGAGTCTAGCCACTCTTCATGGATAAGTGTTAACTTCCTTGAAGGCGAGTACTCTGTTGAAGCCACGCTGGATCTGCCATAACCAACCGATAACGTTTGGTCGTGACGTCGGCTTAGCATCGCTAGCATTAGCCTTAGCTAACTCCTTCACCACTAACGGAGCGAGCTGGAAAATGTAACTTTTCCCGAACCCCGTGGGGAGGAGGGCCACAACATCATGGCCACCAACAAAACTCAGCAAAGATTGTTCTTGCTCGGGCTTTAACTTCTGGATATTCGGCAGCGTTGCCACAACGGACCGAATGGCTTCGCTCGCATCTTTCTCTGCCGCCATTACGGAACTACAACTCAAACTAGCGCACGACCTCAACGTCATCATTTTCAGCCACTCCCTCTGTTCGCTGATTGGACCGGTAAAAAATTGGCCGGAGAAAACCCGCAATATACCGCAAACCCAGACGGAGTACTGAAGGAAAATGAAAATTGAGCAGAAGTACGTAGGAGGGCGGAGCCAGGCTAAAGACCCATAGGAGCGTTTCATAAATTAGCGCCGCTAGCAGTGGCAGGAAATACAACTCACAGGAGAGTTTTCCATCCTCATATCTAAACGTAACGTCACGGTTTTGAACACGTTAACACTGTGAAACAGTCGCAGTTTGGTTATGTTTAGGCACAAAACCTACTCGGTTAGGTTAAGGCACCAAAACTACTTAGTTAAGGTTAGGGTTATCATTTTAAATAATACAAAGAGCGGCTCAATGGTCATACCCGGGTACAGCCCTGTTTTTGTCCTCAGTGATCACACACACACACACACACACACACACACACACACACACACACACACACAGAGGGTAACTGTATTAATAGGAGTCTGTTTTGTGTCAAGCAGGTCTTAATAGGATCAGTGTGAGAGACATGGAGCTGTCTGTCAGTCTAAGTTCATTAACTGATGATAGATGACCTGCACTGTGTGTGTGTGTGTGTGTGTAAGAGAGAGAGAGAGAGAGAGAGAGAGAGAGAGAGAGAGAGGGCCGTATGTGTGCTTCTAAGAGTGTGTTTTCCTACTTGTGTGTAAATTCTCTCTCTGGTGTAATTTATAGCACTCAATCGGAGGCCTTATCAGGTGCAGGACATATGGACGCCTCCTTCTCTCCTCCTTCTCTCCTCCTCCTCCACGTCTTTGAACTCCTACACACCAAGTTGTATTTCTCTCTCCTCCTCTTCCTCTCCTCCCTCTCTTCCAATCTCACCTCCTCTTACTTTTCAATACTGAAGGATGCGTTCTTTAATTTATTTCCCCCCTTTTTTTTTCTCCTCTCCCATTTACAAACGGACCATATTCGCTGGACAAAAACACGTGTTTGAACATCAGTGGAGGATCTTAAAATACAAAACTGTCACAATAACCATTTAAATATTCTACTTTTTGAAAATATTGATCAGCTTGACAGGTTGCACACTGATGTCTGGTTATAACTTTTTCCTTCTTCTTGCAATACCAAAGCTTACTTCAATCTGCATTTTATTTTAGAAACCCTAGATATTGTTATTCTGCCAATCATGATATTTGTTCCCTAAATCCATCAGGGGTGTGTTCCCTAAACCCAACTGATCCACGGGGTGTTCTCTGAATCAAACTGATCCAGTGTGTCTTGCCGAAAGTTGAACAAGTCTGCGTTCCTTAAACCCCTGACGATCCTAATATCATCTCTGAATCCATCTAGTTCCCGAGTCTCCCCTATAAATTCAACCTACCATAACGTGTTCCCTAACTTCAGTTGATCAAGTGTGTGTTTCCTAAATCTTACTATTCAAGGGTGTGTTTCCTAAATCCAGCCTATCACGTCTGTTTCTTACATCTAAATGATTGACTATTCCTTAAATCGAATTCCAAAGTGTACGTTCCCTAAAGCCAACTGATCAAGTGTGTATCACATGAATTCCATCTACCTTAAATTCATCTGGTTGTCTAAATCCAATTGATTAAGCGTTTAATCCCTGTATTCATTTTCCCAATTAATGTGTGCTCCTTAAATTTGAATTAGTTGTCGATTGTGTTGCACAAGTGTATGTTCCCTGAACCCAGGTGTTTGTCAGTTGTTTGTTTTGAAAAATCCACCCGGTCATTGAATACCCATTCCTTCAATCCAAATGACTGTGGCATACGTGTTACTACTGATCAAGTGTATGTTCCCTAAATCCAATTTACCAAGTGTGTTTTTGCGTAATTTTCACTAAATCTGCACAAATCCTATTCTATTCCACAAATATGTAGCCCAAAGGGTACTTTTGTTGAGGTAGTGACTTTTGGTTTGACTCCAGATGGCTTTTTGTAACTGAACCTGTTTATTTCTATTGTGCTTACACACACACACACACACACACACACACACACACACACACACACACACACACACACACACACACACACACACACACACACACACAGATAAGCTGACATTCCAAATGACTCGACAATGAATGTAAGCTGCTCACTATACACACACTGACACAATGGAGAGCCTATTGAGGAGAGATTTGTGCACTACAATTGATGAGACGACTGTGACCGTGTGTGTGTGTGTGGGTGTGTGTGTGTGTGTGTGTGTGTGTGTGTATGTGAGAACTGTAAGCGAGAGCAGCGTTACAGTTGCACGTATCTCGACCTGGATGAACTGCTCTACCTGTTATGTACAAAAACATCCCTTCCACTCTCTTTCTGGTGATGTCAGTTGTCAGTGCCTCTGTACGTCCAACAAGTCCTCATATTTGAACAACACATTTAGTTTTTTGTCAGTGTGATATGGTTGTTAGAAAAATGATTAATATGACATGTTGGATTGGCCACCACTATGGTTAAGGTTTGGTTTAGTTTAGACAACTGCAACTACTTGGTTCTGGTTAGAAAAATCTGGTGGCCGTTGTTGGAAGGAGATGTAGGAGGATGTGAATCGCTGTCTCCTGGGTCAAAGTCAAACTTTTTTTATTTTTTACTTCCACATCTTTACCCTCTTCGTAAGACAGCAGTAAACTAGATTTTTGTGTTTATAGAGCTATAGCATGTATATATATATATATATATATAACCAATCTTGTCAGTCGATCCACCACTTTGGTCCAGACTGATATATCGTAACAACTACTGGATGGATTGCCGTGCAATTGTATAAACACATTCATGGTCCCCAGGGGATGAAGCCATACTGGCTTTGGTGATCCCCTGACTTGTCCACCATGAGGTTGACATGTATGGTCTTTAGTCAAATATCTCAAGATAGGGCTGTGCAATTAATCCAGATTTGATCGCGATTTGGGCTCCTAACAATCACAAAAACACTGTAATCGAGAAGGTTTTGAATGACATGTGCACTTTCGCCCCTCCCGAAGGCTAAACTCTCTCATCCGATAGTCAGCGAGGTCGTGTTTGTGGTATCTGGTGGCATTAATAAAATCAGTGCGAGTGAAGATGGCAGTGGGAGAGTAGCAGCGTTTGGTGAGCAAACTCCGTTGTCTGGGAACAGAAACAAATCATCTGCAATAGTTGCTACACGGTGGTGTCTGCACCAATGAGTAATTGTGTTAAATAATCAGGATTTCAATATTGACCAAAATAATTGGGATTATGATTTCTTTTTCTATAATCGAGCTGTCTTATCTCAAGAACTAGACATTTTTTCCCTCAGGATGTATTGTAATAACATTGGTGATTGGTGATCAGGTCAGCTGTGATTCTCAGTCAGCGGGCTGACCTTTGACAGATATAACATCGTGGATGCAATGGAATGACAGAGTGGATTATTGGTCTGCAGGAGGCTTAAAGGACCATTACATTTCACAAAGACACATTAAAGGCTCTGCAATCATAATCAATAATGTTTAATGACATGGAGCATGGACAGAGAGAATGATTTACGCTCCAGTAGTTGAATATAGACACCTTACAGTAATATTATATGTATTATTAAGTGATGAAAGGGATGTGATCACTCACATGATTATCTGAGTGATTTGAATGTGCATCTGAGGACTAGTATATTCACGATAGCAGCCCCTGTGTACATTTTAAGTCATAAATACAACACAACTGTGGTTTGAAACGGCAAGAACAATGCAACTGTGACTTTTGTATTGTCTCATTTTTATCCCATCTTCATCCGCTTATCCGGGGTCAAGCTGCAGATGCTGCAGCTCCAGCTGCTTTTTCATTCTGTTAAACTAATTTGAATTTTCTTTTCTTTTTACTTCCTTTACTTTTTTCCTGCTTGTTTCCTGGTGTTGACAGTATTTTTCTGTCCATCCTGATTTGTTGTCTGCAATTTGATTCATTTATAAAGTATAAACTTAAAGCATTAAATGAAATATTGGATTTCTAGGCCACTTATTTTCCCCAAAATGTATTTTGAAAAGATCATGCTAGATGATCCACTCTATGGTTTCCTAAACTCTACTGCAATGTTGCGTTTCCTGTCATCTAAATCTCTATTTTTCTCTTTTTACAGATATGGAGGAGAGAACAAGTGCAGGTTCATGGGCAAGTGGAAGTCGTTCTTCCAAGGTAACTACCAACAACAGTACTACTATTGATACGTTTTTAAATGCTAATATATATACAAATATATAAATTGATGATGGCACTTTTAATATTACTATTATTGCCTGCCATTAGAACTTCTACTGCCTGCTGGGACTATCACTACCATAATTCATGTTCTGTTACTTAGACTTATGAGGAGACTTTGGAGTTGCAGAGATGGATGCATTTACACTAGATGGCGCTCTCTGTTCAACAAAGGGTTGAAAGCACACTGAATTGCCATACCTTGAGCCTTTATCTTTAAACCAAGAGCGCCGTCTAGTGGGCTTATCATTAAACTTCATGAAGCGTCATTTGGCCGTCACTACTAAAACCGGTTGTTCCTATACAACCGATGTCTACCGCACCGCATGGCACCGCAGATTTCGGTGCCTTATTTCGGTGCCACTTAAATCCCTGCGCTGCTCTCTGGTGCTCCGCAACGGATGTCACAGGCAACAGAAGCATCGCGGCATGTGAGGCTAGTTAACATTACACTTGGCAGCAGGTAACGTTAGCCTACCATTAGCTAGAAGCTGGCTTATACACGGCTAAAATGCCTAAAGCAGTTGTAAAAAATTCCAACACCAGGACGTACAACAGAGTAGACTGGCTGCATTTTTTGACACACCATGACCACTGCCAATGTCGGAGATCAAAAAAAAAACTGACGGGGACCTAATGGGGCATTTAATTGCATCTCGTAAACTCATGGTGCATTCAATTGCACACGGTTCAGGCACCGTTTAGGCACCGCCACTGTTTTAAAAGTATCGTTTTAGCACTTGTATCGGAAACAAACCCAACAATACCCAACTCTAATTGGAAGCTAGCTGTCTCCCCTCCAGTATATATGCTAAGCTAAGCTGACTGCCTGCTGGCTGTAGCTTCATATGTAGCGTACAGAAATGAGGGCGGTGTCAATATTCTCATCTATTGGCAACTAAGCAAATAAGGATATTTCCCAAAATGTCAAACTGTGAGTGTGATCTGTGCAGCTGTATTATGACTACTACTGCTAGTACTATTATGACTACAGATAGTACTACTAGTGATATACTGTTGCCGTCTGTCTCCTGTTGAATTGTTTACTACCATAACGGCTTTTGCTGCAAATAGGAATGAATATAATAAAGACATGTAATAATTGTGAGGGATGTAACGACACACTCAACTCACAATTCAATACAATTCACGATTTAAGTTCACGATACGATTTTCTCACGATTTTATCACAGTTGTTTAAGAAAATCAGGTGCAGACAAATGACCAGACACATATTTTTTTTTATACAACATGAACAAAACAACAGATGTGTCCTCTTATCAAAAGTGCAATTGAAGTTGTATTTCATCTTAAAAATCTAAAACTAAATAAAAAGTTAATAATAAGATTGAATCAGATTAAAACAAATATCACATCAAAATAACTAAGTAGAAAAAAAATCTAGATTAAACTAGATCACGCCCTAGGCCGTTTAAAAATTGCATCACAATTCTTTTTTTATATATCTCAACTGGTTGTAATCTTTACACATTTATATTGGTTTATAACCAATTCACGATGCATCGTTACATTTCTCATTGTTGTTTATCTCTTTCCAGAGTTATGCAGATGGGTCTCAGTACATGGCGTCACACGACAGCCTCTCACCTTCGTATGCCAACTCCAGCAGGCTAACAGGTACACCACAGACTGAGTGTGTGTGTGTCTGTGTGTGTGTGTTGTATTATATTACAACGCTCTTTTTCCATCAACTTTGCATTCGCTGCTTTGTTGGGTTTCGATCTGACGGTGTGTGTGCGCGCGTGTGTTTGCGCGCGTGTGTGTGCGCGCGCGCGTGTGTGTGTGTGTGTGTGTGCGCGCGCGTACGCACAGAATTAGTGAAACACTATCGTACACAGGAGGAGACAGGTCATCTGGCATGCAATTTCTCTCCTTCCCTCGGCCCGCTGTTTGAAAAAAAACTTGAGGCAGTGTGTGCTCATTTACCCATGATGCTCTCTGCCTCTGGCTCTCTCCGATGTGGCGCCAGTTGTGAGCAAATGGCCACTGACACAGATAATCTGCCTCTCTTTCTCTCTCTCACACACACACACACACACACACACACACACACACACACACACACACACACACAGCTTAATTACCTTTGACTGGATGCATCAAATATGGAAGATGTCAGCTCTCAGCGATGTGACTCTACCTGCCCTCTTTCTGTCTCCCGCTCTCTCTCTCTCTCATTTATTGGTTTTTAATCACCCTTTCTCTTGTAAAACATTAGATGTTAAGACTTTCATGCGAAAGCCACAAAGAGTTAACACAAGAGTGTTTACACATGTTTTGGGGTTGTGTGGTATTTCAGATGTGTGTTTATAAAGGAAACACATCCTAGCAATGGGACTATGGACACCTAAAGAAAGATTTGTGGGACACCTTAACAGCTATATGTGATTGTTGAACATGTCGTTTCATAACCATGGGCATTAATGTGCTGCTAAACCCTTCCCTCTTCAGGGAAGGCTTTCCACCAGATTTAAGAACCTGGCTACAAGGAGTTGTCATCATTTATATCAGGAGAGACTTCATATAAGAGTGAAAATAAGTTTAATGAACATGGTGCATAATGGGTTGATATGTTAGGGTCCACAGCAATTAGACTCCATCGCAATGGAACATTTTAAAGGGGTATAGAGGCTATGGATATATAGGAATATCCACCCGATGGTCTGGACACTGGTGGAGGTGATATAATCTCGCTTTGCCAGACCTTCCTCCACAGCGCCGCGAAGGAGGGTCTTGCTAGTCCACACACCATTCTGGGATGGGAGAAAAACGTGCTCTGGTTCATTGGCATTTCTTTAAACAAATCACAATCGTCATGGGCGGTGCTGAGTGCCAAGCGGAGCCACGGTGCCGCTGCAAAACAGCCTCTGGGAGGAACTTGTGTTGGTGAAAGATTTGTACGTTCAAAGGTTGTTTTAGTCGTGCAAAAAAAAAATACTCCGATTGGACAGATAGTCTAGCTAGCTGTCTGGATTTACCCTGCAGAGATCTGAGGAGCAGTTAACCATAGTCCTCAGAAATCATCAAACAATGAAAAGACTGACATCCGGTGGAATTTTCATCAGAATGAGAGCAATCCCGGAAGTGGAACGTCATGGATATAGACTAAGGTGATGAAGGGATAAAGGAAGCCTGTACATCTGAATGGATGTGACGTGAAGCGGGGCTTCTGATGGAGGATCCCTGGGTGCTGGAAATGATGAGAACCGGAGGTGAACGGGGTGGAGGAGGGTCACATCGATTTTTGCCAGAAATGACAACTGACAGCAGCAAAGAGTAGAAGGTTTAAAGTTGGAATGCAACGACGCGATAGCGCACGGAGATTTTGGCCAAATCTGGTTGCTTTAACTGAAAGAGTAACACGCCCACATTCAGCTGATGACAATGTAGCTACCTAATGTGACGCATAGTAGTCTTCCTGAATGAACTTACGCTGAGCTTCATTAGTGAGGTGGCCCGCTGATGTTGGCCGATGATGTCTGGCTCACAGTCAGCGTGCCAGTTCATCCCGAAAGGTGTCGGATGGGCTTTGACGTCAGGACTCGCATTGAAATGGTAAAGCAACCTCCGGCTTTTGTTTTTCCTAAACTGTCGCCGCAAAGTTGGAAGCACACTGTTTTTTTTTTTTTTAAATATCATGTCATGCTGTATCAGGTTTCCCTTTATTGGAACTAAGGGTTCTAGACTGAACTACAAAAACAGCCCCAGTCCAAAAATATTTGGTTGTATATTTGAAAAAGTTTTAATTTGTGCAATTGAGATTCTGAAAGTATCATTTGTTACTTAAATAAGCTGAAAAAAAGCAAACCAGAATAAAACAGAAAGGTATAAAACATTGTTTTACTATCATATTGAGCTAATTCTTGTGTTTCACCAGTTAGTTGTTAATGCGAATAATAAGACTATATTGTGTGTGTGTATATATATATATAAAATAAAACAAAATAACTGCAAAACCTACGAATTATGGGCCTTTGCTAGAATGATCCATTGTGTGTGTGATGTGTTGTGACAGTGTTGTGATCATGGTATGTAGCTGCAGAGGCAGAGAGGCGTCGCAGAGTCAGAAATGGAAATATTGTATTCTTCATCCGGCACACAGGGAGCCACAATTTACTTTGATAATGATAACACTAAGAGACAGAGACAGCCAGGGATATGGAACCCCCCCCTTCCACACTCTCACACACACACACACACACTCACACACACACACACACACACCCTCTTCACGTTCTACCTGTGACTGTTCCGATTTTTTATAAACCAGATTTTATTTTTTCAATCTTTTATTGCTGTTGGCTTTTTCTCTCTTTTTTGCATGGCCCGGTGGAAAATGTAGCATTTTAGCATCAATACTGAAACCACAGAGCTTTCATTGCTATCATTGATGGTGTGTTTTTAAGCGGCAAAGTGCGACACCTGCCTTACTTCTTGCCACAAATGTTGACCAGACAAATGGGTGAGGAGAGAATATTCATCAAGTCTTTACTTGATGCACAGACTTGACAACGCTAACCCTATCACACGTCAACATGTCCAACAAACATTTGCCAAACAATGACTTCTGTTAATGACTCATTCTTGAGACATTGTCTTCAGTAAAACAGAAACAAACATAAAGAATTCACCCCCGAAAAAACTTTTTATTTTCGATTTTATTACGGTATTTTACCGTAAGTCGCACTGGACTATAAGTCACATTTATTTCCAAGACCAAGAACAGACATTTAATCTGGAAAGGCAAGTTATTAAACTACACAATAGCACACAGAACAAGGGGCTGAATACGGTAGGTGTCCGGTATGTTAACGTAACAGCACTGTTGACGAGCCTCTCCCAGCAGCATGTTGTTCAAGCACCCATCTGTGGACTCGTTCCTCCAGCTCTGGCCATCTGGATTTCAGCACGCGACTAGCTTTCTTTGTTTTCTTCATTGCAGTAAGACTAACCTTTTCGCCAGTCCCTCACAAGTTTCTCACTCACTCCAAACTCTCGTTCTGCTGCTCGATTACCGTTTTCGGCTGCGTGTTTTACTACCTGCAGTCGCCTGCAGTTTCTTTTCTTTCTCAGTTGTCTTTAGGAGCAGCATATAGTCGTCACAAGCCTAGAGCGCCTCTCGCGGCTGTAGACGGTAATGTTTTCAGCATGAAATAACATTTAACAACATGTTAAATTATATATATTTTGATATATAAGTCGCACCTGACTATAAGTCGCTGGACCAGCCAAAGTATGAAAAAAAGTGCGACTTATAGTCCGGAAAATACGGTAATCGATATCCGATCACTCAAACAAGTTCATTGGAGAGTTGATTATTTCAACCCAGCCGTAGTGATTAATAATATGGTTAAGGGCTATGGGCTTAGAAACATTTGTAAGTCATGTATCCCATAATTCCAGGTCCATAAATCATCTTCGTCTTTGTCCTCTTTTACATTTAAGCCCAAGGATGTTAGCATCACAACAGCGCACACACGTCTCAGAATGAGAAGCTTCGATCAGCATCGTAATGCAATAGTCCCAGAGTTGGTGCGTCATGAGTGTATTTGATTAAGTAGTTACCAGGATGAAAGTGACTCACAAGTGTTTATTGCAAAGTTCTGGTAATGGTTCATCAAAATCAAAGCAGACCCAGACAACGTGAGCTGACGTCACATCTGAGGGGGAGCAGTTAGTTCAGGTTAGTCCCAGCTTTGAGACTTGGTATTCATCATATTTCTCCCCTTAGATGAACTCAAAGTAAAAGAAGAAAGAAACACTGCAGAGTTAAATGAACCCGACCTGAACATGTAGAGTGTGAACGCAGCCTCTCTCTCTCTCTCTCTTTCCCGCTCTCCCCCTCTCTAACCTTGTCTGTCTTTCTTTACCCCCCCCCCACCACCACCACCACCACCATCAGATTAGAGTGATGTTATGCTCTAGATAATCAGCGAAGGGATTAGTGTCATCTCAGCGACCCCGCTAGATTAATCTACCGTCACTCACACACACACACACACACACACACACACACACACACACACACCAACACACACAAGCGCACACACACAGTAATCAGAAAATGTGTGTGTGTTTTATGCGTAAATGTTTGTAAATGTGGACTTGCACTTACATACATATGTTTCTACAATTGCATGTGCAGTTGTGTGTTGTGCGGATGCTTGTGTTTTATTCTTGAATATGTGTTTTTGTGTGCATCTTCATGTGCACGTTTGCATTTTAATGATTATTGGGTCTGTGAGGGAATTTGTGAAGACAGCTTCTGTGTGTGGGTTTTTCTGGGTTTGCGGTTGTGCATGTGTGTGTGTGTGTGTGTTGTGCAAGTCGGCAGGTTTCTGTGTCAGTATCTGAGTGTGTGATGTAAGCTTCTTCATGAATGCGGTTTTATGTGGTTAAATGTAGGGGCGTGTGTGTTTGTCTTCGTGTAAATGAGTGTATTTACCCTTTTACTTGTATGCGTTTCTACATGTGTGTTTGTAATTTGTTGTGTCTGTACCTGAGTGTGTGATGCTTGCTTTAATGTTCATATGTATGTAGTTGAGTGTGTGTGTGTGTGTGTGTGTTATTTTTGTTGTTTGTAGGACTTCAACTAATGATCATTTTCATAGTCGTGTCTTGTTTTGTCGACAACTCAAAGAGCCTCAGAGTTTAAAATCACAGAGGAGTGAAGAAACTAGAATATGTTCACAATTTAAGAAGCTGGAATAAAATATGTTTTGCTTTTTTTCATAAAAAAATTCCTAAACCAATGAATTGATCAGTAAAATAGTTGTGGTTTTTAATTTAATAGTTGGCAACTAATTGATTAAATGATTAATCTGTGCAGCTCTACTTGTTTGTGCATTCAGTGTGTGTGTGTGTGTGTGTGTGTGTGTGTGTGTGTGTGTGTGTGCTTGTGCATAGTTTTGTCTAAGTGTGCTTACTTGTTCCCGTGTGAACGTGTGTGCCTTTGTATTGAATTTGTCCGTCTTTGTATCTGTGTGTGTGTGTGTGTGTGTGTGATATGCTGGCTTTCATGCTTATATGTGAATATCTATGAGGATACATGTATATCTGGGTGTGTGTGTGTGTGTGTGTGTGTGTGCTTATGTGTTTTGTTTGCGTGAATGAGTGCATGTGTGCTCTTTGACTTGTGTGTTCTTGTGTGTTACAGTTTGTGTGTAAATATTGAGGTATTACATGATTCTAGCTTATGTGGTTATACAGTATAAGTGTGTGTGTGTGTGTGTATATCTACCTGTGTGTAGTTGCTTTGCAGAGCAGGTGCACCACCCTAAACCCCCTGCCCCCCCCCCCCCCCCCGCCCCTGTAACTGTCACCTACATAGTAAATGAGAGGCTCAGTGGTTTCAGCTTGTAAGCACATTCTGTTCTGTTATAAATAAACGATCTGATGTGGCTTCAGTCTGATTCTGATGCACAGCAGCGTCATTCTACCAGCTTCTACTGCTTTCATCCTGTTATTTAAAAACTTGATTTGTCCCAAAAAAAAGGTGAAAGAACACAGAGGATGCTAAAGGAAAAGTTGGTGTGCTGCACACTTGTCGCAGTTTTGGCATTATAGCCAAACGATCGTCAACAAGTAGTTTGTAATATTTGTCATAACGCCATGATCACTTAGCCTTGCCTAGCACAACGACTGGAAGCAGGGGGGGGGTGTATAGCTTAGCTCTATCAAATGTAAAACCACAGCCATACTCAGTAGTGGAATGTAACTAAGTAAGTTAAGTACTTAATGAGGTACAAATTTGAGGTACTTAAGTCTTTTCTTTTCATGCCACTTTCTACTTCTACTCCGCTACATTTCAGAGAGAGATATTGTACTTTTTACTCCACTACATTAATCTGACAGCTTTAGTTACTAGTTACTTTACAAAAAAAAATGTTTGCGCACAAAACACATGCAGCTTATAATAAAAGATGTTTTATAACTAAAACTACCCAACAATATAACGGCCTACAAGTCCAGCTGAAATGATTAGACCATGTAACACAGAACTGTTTGGATCGTTTCCAGTTTCTAAAATGTGAGGGTTTTTCTGCATTGAGTACTTTTACTTTTACAACTTTAAGTACATTTCCCTAATGCTACTTACATAATTTTACCTGAGTAACATTTTCAATGCAGGACTTTTACTTGTAACAGAGTATTTTTTACAGTGTGGTATTAGTACTTTCACTTGGTAAAGGATCTGAATACTTCTTCCATCACTGAATCTGAATATCCTACAGTATATCAAGAACTGGTACACTGCTGATGATCTTGGCTCCCTCCTCCTCCTCCTCCTCCTCCTCCTCCTCCTCCTGCTCTTGTTGTTTTTGTGGAAATGTAGTGAGTCAGCCGTCTGTCTCCCCTCCGTGTGACCTTATTAATGAGTGTTGAGCCACGAGGCTGGACCCCCTCTGAGGAGGTCACATCTGGACACTTTATATAGAAATGCATATCTGTCTCTCTCTCTTTCTGTCTCGTCCTCCGTCTGTCTCTCCTCATTTCCCCTATCCACAGTCTTTGTTTAGTTTGTTGTCTCGTTCTTAGAATCTGACTCTCTCTTTTGTTGCCCATCTTTTTTCATTACGTTTTCTCCCCTGGAATGCAGTTAACTACAGCTGCACAATATATCGTTTTTTTTATCGCCATCGAGATATCAACTGGTGCAAAATACACATCTCGAAAGGCTGCGACATATCGCCAAAGACACTCAGAGACGTTCTGCGGTAGTTGAAAGAAAACATCAGTAGAAAACTTCACTTACTAATGTAACTGTCATTCTTTTTTTCAGTGGTGCCTTTCATGTTCAATTTGTTCAATGAAAGAAAACGATTTCCTTTCGTTTGTTTTCAATTCCACAAGCAATTAGTTGTATTTTACCAGAATACTGAAAGCAGCAGAAATGCAGAACTGAGTACACATTAATATATGTTCATCGCAAGTAATATCGTCATCGCGATATTCAACCACGTTATCGCATCATACCGTGCAGCCCTTAACTCGACATATATCTTTTCCCCCTCCTCACTCTTCCGCCTTCTGTTGTTACTCTCCTTCAACATGTCTTCCCCTCCCCTCATGCCCTTTTCTCCTTTTCCTGTCCTCCATCTCTTTTTGTTTTGTTTCCATCCCTCCGTCTCTTTATCACCCTCTCCTCCTCTCCGCCCATCTCTCCTCCGTGGAGACCAGGCCCTCCTGTCTCACTTTTTCCCCCAGCCGCCCCTCGCCTCAGCTGGGTGTGGCGCAGAGGTCGACCCCCTGTCTCTCCCCGCTGGCTCGGGGTCTCTGTGCTCCGAATGTTTAAACATGAAGATGAGATGAGGGGAGGAGAGGAGAGGAAAGGAAAGAGGAGAGGAAACGTGGTGACACAAATGATCTTCTAAAAATAAAAAATAAAACTCAAGGTTTTAGGGTTGTATGCACTAGCAACTTGTTTTCATTACCAACAAATCTGTATACAATTAATTGTTTAAAGTTGTAAAACATGGTTTTGTTGAGCCACAAAAACTACTTGGTTATGTTTAGAAAAAAAATCATGGTTTGGGTTAAAATCACACGTTACTTCACTTCGGATTACACACATGACCCTGAATGAATGTGACGTGACGCCGTTTGTTCCGTAAAGTACACACAAAAAAAACTTGCATTTTACTTTTATTTTTAAACTGCATAAACCCCGGTCTCCTGGGTGAAAGTCTCGTGTTTGTTGGAATCATCCACTAACCCCAACCTGCCTTTTCGTATCGCTCTTAATACTTTGTTACGTCACTTTCTGATTTGCTCCCATTGTAACCACTACGGACAGTAGAGGGCGCCACCACTAGAAACGTAAAGATGAGTCGTAATTGCTGCTTGAACAAACTACCTATGGGAGCGTTTTTCAGGGGGGGGGAAGCCAGTGCCGAAGCCCACAGGGCTAGGGGTTTCCAACCATCTGCTTGGTTACTGTAGATTTTGTACAATTTAAAAGAATTGTTGCATTAGCGATAGCGTTTTGACTTGGATTAATCGTTCAGCCCTAGTTGAAAACGCTGTGAGAATCAATTAATTAACCCTATCCGCTGAGCTTGACTTATACGACGAAAAAACCCTCCGATTCATACTTTAATCATTTTACAGCCATAAGAAATAGAGACTTACCGTATTTTCCAGCTAAAAGCTTTCCCATGATGCTTTGGGAGACACTTGTTTCTGTCTTGTAAACCAATGGAAGGCAGGTCCGTCACACATTAGACCCATATAAGGCCGGCAATACGTCATCCGAGGGACAACAAAGATTGTATATTGTGAGAAGAGATCACTCAAAGTCAGAATAATAAGATGTGACCAAAAGATAATCTATAACTGAATTGTAAACCATTCTAGAAGAATGGCATTACTGTTTTGAGTTTTGGCATAAGTTTGGGCCTTTTTTGAAGAAATGTAAATAAAAAAATAAATAAAAAAAGTTTGTCCTTTATATGAGTTATAATGTTCATTATGTTTATTTTTGCACTGGATGACTCCAAATATATAGGAGAACTGTTTTAGACAACACAAATGCTTGTGTAGCATTGCTGTGTGTGTGATATCATTAAATATGACATTATTATTTTGCGTATTGGCATAAGTAAATGTCATGAGGGCAAAAGCGTCTGGACTTTTTTTTGAAAAAATGTAGATATTTTGTCAACTGTATAAGTTATAATGTTTATTTTTTTCACTGTTTGACTCCCAAGACATATGAGAACTTTTAGACAGGAGATTGGCGTAGCTTTTATTGCTGTGTGTGATATAAATACATATCTGTGAGATTCAATTTCCATTTTATTCGTTTATTTGTCTTTATGATCCCACAACCTTTTTTTATTTTTACGTTCAAGTGACCTCACGGCAGCACAAATATTCTAATAGCCCAGTTTGTCCTTAAAAAAAAAGAAGATGTTTATCGATTGACTGTGCACAACAGGGTTGATGTTTTCCAAGCTTTTTCAGAAAATAAAACCAGACTGACCATGAGTTGTCAAAAATACCTGAGGGTGCAGAGGGTTATTTATCTATGTTCAAGTTTTAAAAAATGTATCAGCAACATACATTTTGGTACATAAATCTAAAACATCTTAAACCAATATACCATTTAAAAAAATAAAGATTTCATTACAAGGTCAATTAAGAGCCAAAAATACAACGATACATAAAACCAGGTCAACAGCTGCAATAAACTGAAATGAATAATGATGAAGAAAAAGGAAATACACCAAAATAAAGAATTTTTTTTCTTATAACATCCTTCATCATCTTCTCCGCCCTCAGTGATTTTGTTGCCATTGTCCTTGCTGATTGAACCCCCGCCGTCTCGTTCTCAGAGTTTAATGGATGTCATGCATTGATTAGTGCTGTGTTGACTTCAGTGCATTAACACGGACGCACAATGTAAGCCACTGCAGAGTATTTAGTAGCCTATATTATTGTTTTGAAGGGGCTGTGTATCACACGTAAATTGTCTGTGTAATTAGATCTGACATAGTAATAATAGGTCTCGTCAAGGCGAGAGGGCGGAGATGTAACACGTATACGCTCTGAAAGCAGCGGTCCATCAGGGAGCACTTCGGGTTCCTGATCAGGGAGGGGGAATTGTCATGTGAGTCAAGTATTTTCTGAAGAGCCCTTTAAGGTTCCTTGAAAATCTGTCAGAGTTAAATATATTACTTTTTTAAAAGGCCAATAAAGGATATGGTGACGCTGAGGAACGACTTTACTTTGGGTCTTTGATTCTTGAGGCGGGTGATTTTGTAGGATTTAAGCCTACATATGGAGATGCGGGAAGTCTCGCATTGCCATACCTTCCTCCACAGCGCTGCAGAGGAGGGTCTGGCTAGTCCACACAACATTCCGGGATGGGAGAAAAATGTGCTCTGATTTATTGGCATTTCTTTAAACCAATCGCAATTGTCTTGCTCCGTACAGAGCAACGGTGCCTCTGCAAAATAGCCTCGGGAAGGAACTTGTTTTGGTGGAACGTGTGCTCGTTCAAAGGTTGTTTTAGTTGTACACTGAAATGAGGGGACCTCCGGCTGCACCTGAACAATCCCAGAAGTGAAACGTCGTCGATATAAACTAAGATGCGAGTATTTCCACTCCTTCCATCAAGAAATTGTTTATAGACGATGTTCGCATACACTAATGAATATCAGTACTGAATGATAAATACTGAAAGGTGAAAATCTATACTCGAAAAGTTAAAATACTGTATGCAGGTTGTTCAACAAGTAGCTTCATCAGGTTTGCATACGCCAATCTCTAAAATCAGTGCCCCAGTGTTATACTGTGGTGTGTAAGCTCCTATACCTAAACCAACCCTAGTCTCGCATTGTCAGACCTTTGTGTGCACGGTGCTGTGGAGTAAGGTCTGGCTATACCACACATACATTCTGTGATAGGAGAAAAAAAACTCTCTGGGTTGTTTGCATTTCTTTAAACCAATCACAATCGTCTTGGGCGGCACTAAGCTCTGGACGCAGCAACAGTGGTTTTGCAAAACAGTCTCGGGAAGGAACTTTTGTTGGAACATTTGCACCCCCAAAAAATACAACGTGACACACAATATTAAAGGAAGTTAACTGTTCACACAAAACAGTAACGCGAGCTGAATTAGCTGGATACATGGTTAAACATAATTTGCTCTTACCAGTGTATCTCCGTGTGTACTTTGTCCATAGAAATCCTCTCATATCGGTCCCAAAACGTCCCAGTTAGAAAGTAAATGTCATAAACATATTATTTGTAAATCTTTACAATCATTCCCCGAAAGAACCAGGCAGGTCTGCCTTGTTACACGATCCAAATTTTCTTCAAAACTCGCCATTTTTAGCATGTAGTTTGCTAGCTTAAAGTTTTTTGTTGTTTCCCGAAGAGAACAGAGCTTGAGAACGGCAACACACAGAGAGAGGAAGTACGGGATGTCAGGCAGATGTCCTGGAAATACTTTGGTTGATCCAGACTAAAACCACCAGTCCGATACCGTTTATGTAAATCAACATTACCTCTTCCACTCATCGAATATTTTCCAGTATTGTTTTAAGGCCAATTCAAATGATGAAATATGTTTTCTACAGTAGGCGCACATTATATATATATATGTGAGCTTCTGCGTTTTTTCCTTCTTACTGTACCTTAACGTCACTCGCCATCATTCGTAATTATTTTTTCCAACGGTAAATTATTTAAACCTTCTGCCTTGCAGTTCACCATTGGACAGTCTGAACATCTGTAATACATTTTGGGGCATCCAATATTTGAATAAGTAAGTTTGCTAATCTATACATCTGGGCATTTCTCTAGCGTTTCTATCATATATTGTAGTTGTATAGAACCACATCTTTCTATCATATACTGTAGTTGTATAGAACCACATCTATCTGTCTGTCTGTCTGTCTTTCTTCCTTCTCCATCTTCTGTCATCCATCCAGATGAGGCCTCTGGAGACCAAGCCCAGGTCATTCATGTTACACAGTGTGTGTGTGTGTGTTGTGTGTGTCGTTTATCTTTCCATCTCTGTTTGTCTCTGCTGCTATGTGTGTGTACAACTTGTGTGTGTGTGTGTATGTGTGTGACAGACTGTGAAATGGTGCGTAGTAGCACCTGGGCCCTTCAGTGTTGATTGATCGGCTTGGTCATGTGGAAGAGTCCCATCTGGCCAGCCACGCTACGGTGTGTGTGTGTGTGTGTGTGTGTGTGTGTGTGTGTGTGTGTGTGTGTGTGTGTGTGTGTTTGTGTGGCAGAGAGAGAGTGCTCGTTTGTGTGTAAGAGGTGAGAGAGAGAGAGATAGAGATGTGCAGCATGAAACAGTATGTTTATTGTGAGAGTGAGTGAGAGAGGGAGGGAGAGAGCTCTTCAGTTAGAACTGTGGCTCCCAGAGGCCGAAGATGAACTGTATTTTATCCTCTGACAGAGAGAGAGAGAGAGAGAGAGAGAGAGAGATGGGGAGAAAGAGAGAGGGAGAAAGAAAGAAAGAAGGGCTACATTCACATTGCAAGCTTTAAAGGAAAATCCCCCTGCTTTTTTGAACGTTTTCATAAATAGTGTGCATGGTCGACTGTTTTTTATGATTTTCGGCAATGTTATTTTTGACAATAGCGTACTTTCAAGTGTGGCAACAGTTAAAGCAAGGTCCTTTCCTTGTTTCAACATGACATGAGTGTCCCTGCCCCCAAAGCCAGGTCCATACAGAAATAGTTTCCCCAGTTTAGTGTGGAGGAACTTGACTGACCTGCACAGAGCGCTGACCTCAACCCCATCCAACACTTTTGAGATGAACTGAAACACTGACTGTAAGCCAGGTCCAACATCAGTGTTGGACCTTACTAATGCTCTTGTGTCTGAATGGACCAGTCAGGTTCCAAAATCTTGTAGGCAGCCTTCCCAGAAGAGCAGAGGCCTTTTATAGCATTTAGCACATTTAGGCCTGATGTTCAGGTGTCCACAAACTTGTAGTGTTGGTCTGCCTATCAAGTTGAAATAACAGTTTACTCTCACCAGTTTCTGTATGCACATTTTTATCCACCTCTTTTTATAGTATTTATTTTACTTTTGCAATGAAAAAAGAGCATGAGTGGAAACAGCTTATTCATTTTCATTTTGGCTTAGTGGCAAATGTGGAATAGAGGATGAAACGAAGCTCGATGGAAAAGAAATCCATCAAGAAATAGAAAATGGAAATCTGTTTGCAAATGAAAGAGTATAATAACAATAGAGGGACATTCTTTTTCCTTTTTCCTTCAGTGTGGACACAATCACACTGTGCTTCTGCATCACAGGTGTCCACAGAAGTCAGAAACATAAAGTGGCAGATAAAGCTGCGAAAAGCAGAGTGTGAAGAGCAACGGAAAAACTATTATTACTGTACAGTATGTGCTGGCTTCCAGGAAAATGGGTTAAAGGGGACATATGCTCATTTTCAAGTTTATACTTTTATTTTTTGCTTTCTACTACAACATGTTAACATGCTGAATACTGTCTGTCTGAATATACCTGTATTCACCCTGTGTCGGAAACGCTCCATTTTAGCGCCTCTCTCCCTCCATCTGGTCAGCGTTTCAGGGTCTTCCGCATATGCGCTTTCGGAGTCTCTGCACCGTCTTTGCAGCCGGGGAATGACTGGAGTGGCACTGTAGCCGCACTTATTACCTATATATAGTTAGGGCTGGGTACCAATATCAATAATTTTTAGGCACCAACCAAATTGCCTGTATAGTATCGAGTATCTAAAAATGCCTCGTCATTCAATACCTAGTCTAAATCAACGACATTCCACTTCTGGGATTGTTCCGGTGCATTTTAAACTCTGGTCGATTTATGAGGACTATGTTTAACTGCTCCTCAGATCACTGCAGGGTAAATCCAGACAGCTAGCTACACTATCTGTCCAATCTGAGTTTTCTGTTGCACGACTAAAACGACCTTTAAACGTTCACATGTTCCACCAAAACAAGGTTCTTCCCGAGGCTATTTTGGAGAGGCATCATTGCTTCGTCCAAGACGATCGTGATTGGTTTAGCAGAAATGCCAATCGACCAGAGCACATTTTTCTCCCATCCCGGAATGCTGTGTGGACTCGCCAGACCCTCCGTTCTTTTTGGCCTAGGAAACCTTTTTTCACATGCTGTTGCAACATGCTGTTGCAACAACTAGTAACGTTAGAAAAACTACAACACCACACCGGATCTAGCTAGAACGGAAACAAAACAACAGGCACACTGCACACACTTGTTTGGGCTTGCGAGCGAGAGAAGAGTAGTACGTACCTGCGAACTAGTCACTTTTCGGCGAAAATTGCGGTTTTGAATGGGGTCCGAGACCCGGTGCTAATACGGCACCGGTGCCTTAACGACCGTTATCTACCGGATCGAATAGCAACGCGGATTTCGGTGCTTTATTTAGGTGCCATTTAAATGCCTGCGCTTCGCTCTAATGCTCCGAAAACGGACGTTAGAGGGAACTGAAACATCGCCGCACGGGACGCTAGTCAACACTACACTTAGCAGCAGGCTACGTTAGCCTACCGTTAGCTAGCAGCTGGAGTAAACATGGTTAAAATGCTGACAGCTAAAGTGTGACTGTATTTCACTGGAGAGGATTCTAACACCAGACTGTAGCTGCCGTTGTCTGAAAAACACAGACTCAGCCTCGCATCGCCAGCCTTGTGGTGCATTCAAAGTTATTGTAAAATACCCTTTTCTTATCCAGTGGTTGTTTTTCGCCGTTTTGTGCTCCTTTTTTTTTAAGATCAACTTTTTATTGTTTTATATTTTTGAACTTACAGAACAGACAAATACAATTGAACAAGGTGCTCCTTTTTTAAATATATATATATATATATATATATATATATATATATATATATATATATATATATATCTTTCGGTTCAGGAACCGTTTAAAAGTATCGTTGTTTCATGTTGTTTAAGATCATTAAAATGAGAAAAAAGAATGGGACAAAAAGAAATCAAGGGACATTTAGAATAGATAAAAATGTGTGATTAATTGCGATTAATTGCGAGTTAACTATGACATTAATGCGATTAATCGCGATTAAATATTTTAGTTGTTTGACAGCACTCGTTATAATGCTAGCTTCGTAAAAGTCACATGAAGTCAGATGTAGGCCTACTGTTGCCTCAAATCAGATATGTTGCAGATTTAGAACCACGTCATAAAACGGCATGAATTGGACATCATTTCACACTGGGTTGCTCATTTTAAAGGAAAAGGTCTGAGTTAAACATAGACCCTAGAAATCTCAGTTTGAACATGGAAAAGAGAGAAATCAAAATAAACTAAAAGACAAAAGGAGAAAAAAACAGATGCAGAAGGAAACTAAGAGAGAGAAAGAGAGACGGAAAGAGAGATAGTGTGTGTTTTCTGAAACGAAGCCAACTGATAATTAATGCCTCTGACATCATGGTGCTCTAATTAAGCCTGGCATTCATTAAGCCAAGTGAGGGGGGTGTTCGTTAGTGGCTTTTTTTGTACGGGAGATTTGTTAAGTCTTCATTGTTACTCTTCTTTCACAATAGAGAAAGAGATGGAACAACACAAAGAGAGAGGTGAGGAGAGACATTGACTGTATTATAGGACTTGCAGGTAATGTAACACAGCTTCTGGCAGCCATATAGGTGTGCAACAGTAGCTGTGATCAGCTGATTGTCCAAGTTTCAAAGTTTTCCATCTCAACAGAACTTAAAAGAGAAAGTTAATTTCTGACTAGAAACGGATCAATTACTCATTGATCCATCTTATTGGTTTTCTCTCAGCAAGGTACTCGAGATATAAACAGAATAGTGTTATAACAAACATCTCTGACGAGCTAACTGCAATTTTTACATTGCTATTTGTTAAACAAGAAGCTAGCAAATACTTTGTACATGTTGAGCTTGTGTTTGTGGAGATGATTTTCTAGTTCCAACACAGACTTATGAGTAGATGCCAGTAAGCACTTAAAACGGGCAGGTTTCACTGCATACATTTGTTCTGAAGCAGGGACCGCAAGCTAGCAAGCTAGATCTAGCAAGCTTGAGCTAGCTACGAAATGAGTGATAAATCTACGGGAAAAACAGAAGCTATGACTAAAAGACCAAAAGTTTAAGCTAATAGATCCAAGACTACATAATAAGGACTAAAAGTGCTATGACGAATGGCGCTACAACCAAATCATCTAGGCTAAATGAGCCAGAATTAAAGTACCCAGTCCTAAGTAATAAGGGTAAAAATGGCAGGACAAAGGAGCTAGGACCAAATCATTTTTAGCTAAATAAACAGGACTGATGAACCTGAGACCAAGTTATTGGGACTAGAGGGAATCAGCCAAATTAGTTAGGACTGAAACTAAAAGACTAGTGCTAATGAAGGTATAACAGTAAAGCGCTAACAATAAAGCTCGAGGAGTAAATTAGCTGGACTAGATCTAAAAAGCATACAACGAAATTCATTTATGGAAGCTTTAACAAAATGAGCTAGCTTAGACTAAAAAACTACAACTAAAGGGGCTAGAAGGACCATGGATTAGGTTTCCTGGCTGAAGGAGGTACACTTAAAGGGCAAGAGCTACCAAACCTAGCGATAAGAGGTAGGGTTAAAGGTCAATTAAAAAACAGCCAGTACTAAACGACTAGCCTATGGAGCTAAGGTTGAAAGAATAGAGCTAATAGGGCTAAAAGACCTAAAGGGCTAAAGAAACTCTAAAAAAGTCTAAAAGGGTAGCTCTGAAAGAGCTAGATATTGAGGAGTAAAGGTAGCTCTAGAAATGGCTAGAGTTAAAGGAAAATACCTAATGGGGAAAGGGTGAAACTGCAGAGGGTAAACAGATAAGGGACAGGGATTAACAGGGCTAGGACTCAAGAGTTATGTCTGAAATCACTGTACACTGTGATTTTGGAGTCAAACGTTGCCAAAGGTGAAATAAACTTAGTGAAACCTTTGGTTATCAATCCAAAACATTGGTCCTAGATTACAATGTGTGACAAGTAAAATAAATTGAAATAGGGAGGAGTATAATGAGCATTGATGGAAGGAAGCTTGTTGCGTGCTAGTTATAGTGCTGTGAAATGATAGAAAAGAGAAAGGGTTAGTAAACAAAAGTCATTGACAACAATAAGAGCAAGTGAAAGAGCTGTAAAATGAAAAGTAAAGTTTTGGGATCCATATCCATTTTTTTGATCGGAGGATTTTCTGATAGCTAATTAGGCATGGAGGGCCAGCCATCGACAGCTGCATTCATCATCATAAAACGTAATAATTAAT
Source organism: Sander vitreus (assembly GCF_031162955.1). Lineage (NCBI taxonomy): Eukaryota > Metazoa > Chordata > Actinopteri > Perciformes > Percidae > Sander > Sander vitreus. The sequence continues at coordinate 25,877,223 of NC_135870.1, read as the reverse complement.
GACATTCCAACAAAGACAAATATGCAAATGAGCTCCCCTCATTAGCATTTTCATATTCAGCTCCCATAATGCTTTTGCTGACAAGGTTGTAATTAATGAAAATTCATGTCTCTTAGCCGAGGTCTAGATTGGATCGCATTCATTCGCAATCCCCTAAACGAGGAGTAAAGGGAAAAAAAAACACGGGGACGGGGATCTCTGCCAAGTTTTTAGGGAGACGAGAGGGAGGGGTGGGAGACATAGACAGAGAGACAAGAAGAGTTAGAGAGAGAGAGAGAGAGAGAGAGAGAGAGAGAGAAAGAGTGAGGGGGGGGAAATTGAAATGGAGGAAGGCAGATGGCGAGAGATGAAAGGAAGACAGGCATAGAGAGAGAGAGAGACAGATAAACCGAGAGGAGAGAGGAGAGAGAGGGAGACAAAGCGAGAGATCAGTATTGATGCAGATAGTCGTAGAACAATATGCAGTGTGATGAAAAGAGAGACAGGTAAAGAAAGAACTGATATGATAGAAATTATGAATGGACAGAGGGATGAAAAGAAAGAGGAGAAAATGAAAATATTGGGGTGGACAGGCATTACGCCGATACTTTTTGAAGTACTGACAGTCATAGAAGACGTATTAACGCTTACCTGCTTCCTGCTAAATACCTGCTCAATCGCTAGAAAATAAACTTCACTTTGCCCTGCATTATTGGTAGAGATTGTAAGATTGTAGGGGCTGTATCCAGCTTGTTTTTTTGATTTTTCATCTATAGCTATGTATTAGCTTTGTTCCAGACCTCATGCTAAAATCTCTGATTTGTTCAGTAATTCAAATATGTTTAGCATTGTACGTTAAGGAAACAGCCAGCCAATCACAGTTTACTAGGCAGGATAAAGGATGGATTAAGTGTGACGGTGCCCTCTAGTGGCCTAGAGAGCGCCGTCACTGTATTAGTTATGACGGCAGTGAAAGTAGAAAGTAATGTGACCAAGTATAAGAGCCCCACATTCCGCGTGAGGAGGTAGAGTTAGGGTGGTGGATGGTTCAAACAAACACAGGACTTTCACCCAGGAGACGGGGGTTCCCGTCCCGTTTGAAAATACAGTAAAATGGAAGTTTTTTTCAACTAAATGGAACAAACGGAGTTACAGCGTCACATGCGTAACCGGAAGTGAAGCAATGTCGGATTTTAACCAAACCACAATGTTTTTCTAAATTGAACTAAGTAGTTTGGCGCCTAAACAGAACCAAGTAGTTTTTGTGCCTAAACCTAACCAAACTGCGACCGCTTTCAAAACGTTAATGGCGTGTTTAAAACCACGACCGTTACGTTTTCTGGTTTAGATATGAGGACAGAAAACACGTCTGTGGGTCGCATTTAGAGGGTAGCAATATACGACATATTGTCGCATGGTTCGGAGTACTTGTTGCTTTACGCGCACACAAACTGCCCTACGCTCCATGTGATCAACCCGTTCTCATTCCGAACTCGTAAAGTAAGGACGTTTGGACAGTGGCTGTCAGCGTCTGATGCTACGAAAAAGGCGTCTTTCAGCGTGTTTGTGTAACGCACCGGGGAGAGCAGCAGTTAGATAGGATTTAGCGAGTAGTATGTAAGGGCAAATTTCCGCGTAAGGAGGTTGGTTGGGGTGGTGGATGGGTCAAACATCGTACGCCCACCCACGACCCTTTCCTAAACCCAACCGTCCCGTAGTTCCCGCATGTCACAGAACCGTAAGCCCACCCACAACCTTTTCCTTAACATAACTGCGTCAAAAGGGACGGCAATAGTCCCGACCATGCGCGTTTACTTATAGCGCTAAAGGGACGGCAATAGTCCCGACCAAGCACGTTTACTTATAGCGCTAAAGGGACGGCAATAGTCCCGACCAAGCACGTTTACTTATAGCGCTAAAGGGACGGCAATAGTCCCGACCAAGCACGTTTACTTATAGCGCTAAAGGGACGGCAATAGTCCCGACCAAGCGCGTTTACTTAAGGCGCTAAAGGAACGGCGATAAAGGGACGGCAATAGTCCCGACAAGCGTGTTTACTTAAAGCGCTAAAGGAGACTTTTAGCGTCAATAAGAACGACAAAGGCACCTGACCAAGCGTCCATATTTTACAAGATGGGTGTGAGAACGTGTTTATGTGATATATATATATATAGAGGCTTGCAAAAGTATTCATACCCCTTGAACTTTTCCACATTTTGTCGTTACAACCACAAACATAACTGTATTTCATTGGGATTTTATGTGATAAACCAACACAAAGTGGCGCATAATTGTGAAGTGGAAGGAACATGATACATGGTTTTCAATTTTTTTTTACAAATAAGAAACTTAAAAGTGTGGCATGCAAAAGTATTCACTTACATCATACCTTTCGCTGCAGTTACAGCTGCAAGTCTTTTGGGGTATGTCTCCACCAGCCTTGCACAGTATGTGAATGAGAGCAAATGACGAAAACAACAAAAATGCCAAAATAAAATATGTGAAAAGATCTGCTCAGCATTGCACGTTGTAAGTCCTGGGACAAAAACAAATCGACAAGTGACTGCTCCTAGCATGTAGTCTTCCTCGGCGCGAGGACTTTGCCCACACTGTACCTCTTATGGCACAGCTTTCATCGCTGCTTCACGCCAAGGACAACCTTTATGTTAATATATTGAATTAGATAATACTTATCTTCTTTCCACGCACACTGAATGTGTGTATGAATTTTGTCAGGTGCTATTTGTAGTTTTCCTTATTTCGTCTACCTGGTTGAATGTAACAGTGGGTGGCAGCATTACTCTAATGCTGCATCTGCACTGCAGGAATAAAAAAGAAAAAGCATGTCTCGCAATGTCTTTAATTCACAAACATCTGTCTAATGGACTTCATTTTCAACTTTCTTTTTCTTGTTTTTTTGTTATGTAAAGCCATGTAAAAGTCAGTAAATCTATTTGACTTATACATGGTAAAGTCTGTGTGTGTGTGAGAGAGAGAGAGAGAGGGGGGGGGGGGGGGGGGGATAAAGCGATAGGGAGAGTGATACTCCTTTGGGGAATGCTGCTGTGCACCTGTGAAAACGTAGTCAGAGCTTCTCTAAAAGCTTATCACTGCATGTGTGTGTGTGTGTGTGTGTGCAGTGTGTGTGTGTGCAGTGTGTGTTTGTTCCATATGATACTGGAAGATAGCAGTGTCTGTGGTTTGGCACCTGAACACAGCTAATAGTGATGTTTTGCTCCTCACTCTGCAGCAGCTTGTAATTGTCTTCAGCTTCTGTAATAATAATATTCAACAACGTGATGTCAGTTTAATCTGTGGTTGTTGTGTCCATCACTTTGGAGAACTTCTCCATACGTGGTCTAATTCCCCTACACGAGTCATTTATTGTTCTTTTCTTTAAAAATGCTCTTTAGGCCTTGTCATTGCTATTGATATTATTGACTGCTTTAGCCGCTTCTGTGCCCATAGACACGTGTAGTCCTCTTGTCTTGATCTGGTATTAAAGTATTAAACATTTGAGGTATTACATATTATTATATTGATAACATACTTGATTTGTCAGGTGAACTAAATTGTTCCTACAGTTAACTGTAACATGTTGATACTATTTATATTGACCTTTTTTGACTTGATGATGCCAAATCACATGTACATGAGACACCAAAATAAGTATGCAATAAAAAAACATGGTTTCTGTACTTGCGACAGGCGCACATTGTGAAACGGTCGCTGTCTTAAACACATGGTTTAATGTTGTGAATTGAAACCAAACTATTTGTATTGGGTTACCCAACAAAACTACTAGGTTAGGTTTATGAATTAGGTACGTTAAGTACTATATGTACGTGACAGAACTCAATTATGTTAAATAGGTTACGTATGTAACTACTTAAAGTGCTCATATTGTGCTCATTTTCAGGTTCATAATTGTATTTAGAGGTTATATCAGAATATGTTTACATGGTTTAATTTTCAAAAAACACCCTATTTTTGTTGTACTGCACATTGCTGCAGCTCCTCTTTTCACCCTGTGTGTTGAGCTCTCTGTTTTAGCTACAGAGTGAGACCTCTCACTTCTATTCCATCTTTGTTGGGAGTCGCACATGCTCAGTAGCTAGGTAAGGACTACTAGCCAGTCAGAAGCAGAGTATGAGGCATGGATGTATTAAAAGAACGGTATGAGGGCGTGCCACGCTAGCAGCAAGGCGAGCATTATAGCGTGTGTTACAAAGTTACGCAAGTAAAGGCTGGACTACAATAGAGCTGTTTGGAGCAGTTTGTGAACAGGGTTTTCTGTTGGAGATGGTAAGTCCCTTTGGGGTGGACTTTGGGCTTTTTCACTTTGTAAACCTATAACATGCACAAAAAAGATATAGAACACAATAAAGGAAAGGGGAAAAGCCAAAAAGCTAAATATGAGCACTTTAAGTTACGTATGCAAGTAAGTCAAAATTAGTCAACGTTGTCTTTTGGTTTCGCACAGGACACGAACAGCAGCCTCCTCGCTAAAAGTTTGTTTGGCCTATCCATCTACCCTGACCTCCTCCCTCTGTGGACTTTAAACGCAGACTTTGATTAGACTTTTATTTAGTTAGTGATACGTCAAAAACAAACGTAATCCGGGACAACATACGTTTCGGAACGTAATTTTGGTGAGACAGGGCTGGACAGTGGACACATTTATAGTGTCCATTGCAACAAGAGTTGCGCCTGCTATGGATTTGAATGCATCTTTTTTGGAGGGACGTGTTGGAATTCAAACATTAAGTGTCTTTGACTGTCTTGAAAAGTGCTCTATAAATGAGATGGTAGAGATATTAAAACCCATACAGCAGCAGTACAGACAGTTTTGAATTCAGTAGATAAACGACAAAGAGAGAGAGTGCACATTAATCCATAGGAAGAATAAAACTACAGATTAGATGGTTTTGTTCAGGTTAAAGTAGGATAATCTCTGTAAAGTGCTGTTTGTATGTCAGCTTTAACCTCCTTATAATGTCTGATTAAAGTTAAGTAAATCGTCCAAAATGCATGTAAAACAATGCCAAAACTAATGCTGTGCATAGCCTAACCACTGTTATTATCTCCCCCATGCGTAAAGCTGAAAGGGCATCATGCGTTCGGTTGCGTGTGTGTGTGTGTGTTTTTGTATGGGTTTATGTTTGTGTATCTGTCTATCTGTCCATCTGTCTGCAACTAATCTTGCATATACTACTGGACCCATCAGCCTAATATTTATTGTAGACATTCATGACTTTATGCTCTCAAGTACCTCTCGTGGTTGCAATGCTTCACAATATTTGAAAAACCGACTTTATTGACTTGTTTTATACCGTCATTGATTGTAGACTCCTCACCATGGACGTATTCTCCTGACTCCTCTAAATCGGCTAGTAGGGGTTCAACAACTGCTTCAGTTACATAGCAAAATGCGTTTCTGGCAATCAGCTAAGCTAAAAACAAGCCTTAGTTTGTTGCACGCCACATTTTGGCCTTTGTCTTGGCTCAAAAACGGACATCCGTAGACAAATGTGGTCTCATTTTGAACTGGAGCATCTGCAGACTAATTCCATACCCAGGGTGCGATTTTCCGGGGTGATGCGTGGGATTCCCCCCCCTTTCTGGTCTACATATCCCTGCCTCTTGTGATCAATGCTACGTCACCAATAGACCATGTATTAAATACCTAAAATAGAAGTATTATAACGTGAACAGTCTGTAGTGCTGGTTGTATTTTAGCAGCTACAGAGCTCCGGCACGCCGGCTACCAGCAGCAGTTGTTTAGCCGCCAATAGGTGACTGTGAGCCGGGTACAGGCACCGCCAGATGACAGTCCTTTCAGGGGCCGTGGTAGTGGAGTTTAGCCAGAAAAAGTGAGCGTCATGCAGCAATGACAGTTAAGTTAATGCTCAGGCACCTTGCAGAGTAAACCTGTACGAAATGCACCTTATCAAATGTACTTTATAGACTGCACAAGACACTTTATGGGACGTTGCAATAGTACAGCTTTTTACTGGTTTGAATGGTTGTCTATGTTATTGTCTTTTACTGTATGTTCCTGTGTATGTATTGCCTTTTTTAACCTGATTGGCACCAAGAGAAATTCCATTTGACATGGCAATAAAGTATTGAACTTGAACTGAACCAAAACAACTAGTTAAGTTTAGGAAATAGATCGTGGTTTGGATTAAGACATTCCTGAGGAAAGAATGACGGACTGTTTCCTGGGTGAAAGTATTTTGTTTTCGCCGCAAAGTGACCTCCGCTCTCCGGCTTGAAAGAGCTGTGTTTTATGTTGACACATGACACCACGTTGTGCTATTTCATTTTGAGATTATTTTCCATTGGATATTGAAGTACATAAGTGTTTTGGCATGGCCGGCCGAGTGATATCTATGGTATTGTAAGGGGGATTTAATTCTTGCATGTTTTGTTTCGTTGCGCATGATCAAACCCCCCCCCCCCCTGCTTTTTTCACAAATGGCACCCTGTACATACCACATATGTTATGATCCACTAAAGTTAGGCATGATATGAGATGAATAAATACCTGTTTTTGTTAGCTTCGCCGCCATCTTGACTCTAAGAGAGCTGGAAGGTAGAGCGCTGCATTGATATGTCATGGGAGCAGGTGGTGAAAAAAATAAAGTGCAGCTCCTGGGATTTAATTACCGCTACCCAGAAGTATGAAGTCAACAAATAAAGTTGAAAAGAAGATTAAAATTGGGTTCAATTCCGACCCAAGGCACATTGATGCATGTCATCCCCCTCTTTCTTCCCCTTTTCCTGTCTTCTGCTGTCTTCTTAAATAAAGGCCAAACAGTCATCTTTAAAAAGAAATCTAGGAAAATAACGCAGCTCTAATTATTGACCAAATGTATCGATCCAATTAGATTCACCACTGTTTCTAAATCTGTCCAAGCATCTTCTGTTATCCGGCAAACACATAATCCACCAAAGAGCATGTGTTGAAGTATTATTTTAATTCTCACCAGACGCCGCTGTGTTTGTCGTTAACGTGAAATGGACAGAAAGGAAAAGCATTCCGGCAATAGTGACAGTAGTTCTCTTCACTGGGACAACACAGCGCGTTCTACAGTTTCAGTTCCAGTATGTTCCTGAGTTTAACAGCTTTTCCATCATCACCTTCTCACAGAAATTCATTTGAACGTGTTATCATTTGATGGGCTTTTGTTTTGGAAGCCGAGTCTCCCGTGCTGCAGTACCATTCTCCGCCTGAACTGTGTCTGATGCACCAGCGGGGGCGCTGTTTTACCAAAACACAAAAATCACTAAAACCATTGCGGACAGAAGACTGAGTACTGGTGAACTCTGTTGTGTGGGGCCAGGGGTGACACACTTGGCAGATATCGGCACTCTTCTGACTGCACTTTTCTAGTTTTTTTTTTGTTATCTCCTCTCACATTTTCAATTGTAAATATATATTTATAATTTTAGTGACCAGGTGCTTACTGTAAAACACTTACAGACTTGTGAGCTAACTGTTTCTCAAATGTGTGATTAGTCCTTTAAACCATTGAAATCCCAAAACTGAAGATGTATAAATGTTTCATGCAGGTGTGTTTGAGCTGATCATGTGAAATCCAAACATTTTCATCAGTTCTGTAGTTTTGTTTCTGTAGAAAAACATGCAGTGTGGAACATGAAGCCACACAAAGCAGTCGGAGGAGTCGACGCCGCAACGATGCTGGAATACTGATATGTTCTGTGTGTGTGTGTGTGTGTGTGTGTGTGTGTGTGTGTGTGTGTGAAGTGTTGGCACGAGATAGCAGTTGCCCCCTGGGCTTTGCCAACGTGGCACTGCCCCCTCTGCAGCAGCATGGCACAGTCTCTGTCTTTGTTGTGGAACTGGCACTGTGTGTGTGTGTGTGTGTGTGTGTGTGTGTGTGTGTGTGTGTGTGCGCGCGCGCGCGCGTGTGTGTGTGTTTTGGCAGATCTTGGATGTAGTATTTTTTTATTTATACGTGTTGACTGATGGTTTGGATCACTTGTTTGGGACATTGAATTTTGACTCCGTCAAACATTGAATATTAAGAGCTGGGTGGGGCTAAAGTCTATGAGCGTGGCATTACTCTCTCAACTTTATTGATCTTTATATCTTTTGCTGGCCTCCTTCTTCCTCCCTCCAGTCCTCTCCTCCTGCTTTCTTCATTCCTTTGTTCACTCTCAGTGGGCATTCACACAGCCGGCGTCGGCCGTCACTTGGTGCGGCAAAAGTGCAGTCTTTCCATTCATTTAGAATGGGGGGTAGTGTGTTTGGGCGGTGTGGGCCACAGGGGGGGACACGCAACAAAAAAAAACAACGCAGCGGGCCTGCGGCGAAAAGTTGAGACCGACTTAACTTAACCCGACGTCTCGCTGCGGTGGCTGATCATGTACCCGGCGATCAGACTTGTCAGTGTGTTTTCAGGCGGCGTAACTGCTCATGCACACTGGCTGCGTGGCGTGAGCGTGGCGTTTCTGGTGCGTGTCAGTTGCGTGGCGGCTGCGTGGCGTTTTCTACGTCTTTGCACACCACAAACGTGTCTGACGTGGCGCTGCTGCTGCTGCTGCTGTTAGATCACCCTTGTTCGACATATGGGGAGAGAGTTGTGGAAATGTACTGCACTCAAGCAGTAGTATACTTCATGTTAAACATAAATATAGACTGATTTGATTACAGCAAAGACAACGTCGGCAGTATATGCGTTTAGAAGTAGAGCGCAGGTTAAAGAACACAACAGGACGTCACACAAATGGGCCGGTTCAGTGACACTCCCACCTCCGCACAACCCTTGTTTCCCTGTATGAACGCAGACTTACAGTACTTGGCTGTCCCTTCTTTCCATCCCTTCTTTATCCCTACCCATCCTCTATTCCTTTACTCCTTTATCCATGTGTCTTCTTTGTCCCCCCCCCACCCCCCCAGCCTCCTTCATTTCTTTCTGCTGCTCTTTTTTTTCTGTTTCAGCCGGCTCTGTTGCTTTGTCCACTGTCTTTCCCTCCTTGGCTCCCTAACACCTGCAGGAGGCGCTGCTCTGTAACTGACCTTTGACCACTTACCTTTGACATCAGTGTTTGAGCATATACGAGGATTAAGAATGAATACATGAATGATTCAATACTGCACTTCAGTATAAGGGAGCGTCTGTAAATGGAAATGGATGGATTTTTATAGCGGTATTGTGCAGCGGTATGTGGAACACACTGCACAAACCATGTTGTGTCTGTGTATTCCTCTGACACATGAGTGAAGACCACACCTGCAGCCAGTTCTGTAATATGTAAGATGTACTGTACTTTGTCACAGTTTGATTGGCTGACACATTTTTGTCATCAGTGCGAAAAATGATGAAATAACTTCTAGTCAGTGTTGCATCAGAATTACATCTCCTGTGTCTCAGTTACTTTATTATATATATTACTGTAACCGTGTGTGTGTGTGCATGCGTGTGCGTGTGTATGTGTGTGTCTGTGTGTGGAGGTGCCCTCTTTGTGGCCTTTGTGGTTTGTCTAAAACTGAATGTGTCTGTTTTGTCTGAACAGATGTTTCCTGTGGCAAGCTTTCAGGTAACAGCCTCGCCAACACTGCGTGTTCGTGTGTGTTTGCAGACAAGCTCCATTTTTTTTTTGTCATTTCTGTTTTTATTGAGCTATTTTGCCTGATTTTCTGTTCAAGCTCCCGTGTTTGAAACGCAGTGTCAGGCACAGTCTGTTCTCTGATTGGCAGAAGAGCTTTGCCACGTGGAACCCATGGGGCTTTATGGATGGATGGCAGAGATGGGAATGATTCCCATGTTAACAACCTGTTAGCGTTCATATCATCAAGACAGTTGTAGGGTTACAGAGATGGTCTTGTGATAATTAAAATACTGTCTGTTGACAATCTATAAATTCAATTAGGGTTTAGTTACTGATATGTTTTTATTTTTTTCTCGACACTTCTGTATTACTAAGCTGTAATTAGGACCTTTACGTGAACACTTTACCAATCGGATAATGGCAATTTATTTAACTTCTATATAACACGAATGTGGCATTATCCACACTCACAACGTTTAGTTCTTTCTTTCTTTCTTTCTTTCTTTCTTTCTTTCTTTCTTTCTTTCTTTCTAACAAACTGAGTCATTGTTTCGCCTTTTTTGCAAACACAATGAAATTATCTACAAAAAACGTTTACCACAACATCATCTTTAATGTGACCAAGATATGTGCTTGCTATCAGTTTTGAGATACTAAAGGCAACACTGATTCTATTTTTCAAAATTAGGACAAAAGAAGATCAAATTTCTCTGATCTTTCTCAGGTTTTTAGGGGGACAATGGGCCGCCTTGTCCAACTATACGCTGATGATACCAGTGTTTCAAGTAATAGTTAATATGAAATATATTAGAAATATGTGGGGACAGGAGTTTGTATTTTCCAGATGTTGGACTGGATTCCTTATGATTTGACTGTTTTAGGCAACGAGAACATTTACTTAATACGAATATAATAAAGATATTTCCGTATACCTTTGAGACAGCATATATACCTTCATCTAGAGGTGTACATGTAACAGAAAATATAATTGAAATGTATGTATCAACAAAAAGTGAAAGGAAAAAAAGTTTTTTGGTGGCTAGTTAAAACTTTCTTTAGGGTTGGGGTGACATATTGACATATTAAGATATCTGGATTGAGGCAGCACCATGACATGTTACACAGTGACAGCTAATGGAAACACTTTTAAAATGGAAAAGGATGTCATGAAGTGAAAAGGGACAAATAAAGGGACACAGACAGTTGTTCATCATAAAATCCATCCATCCCTTCACTGTTTTGCAGATTATTACTTAAACAGAACACAAAGCTAAATGCAGCTCTAAAAAAAAACACTGTTATTGTAATGCGCTCCTTCTTCCCCCCTTTTCTTTTCCCTTTCCCTCTCTTCACTCATTCTTTTAGCTCTCCCTTGTTCTCACTCAGCCTCTATCTCCAGTTTACTTTAGTCTCTCTCTCCCTCTCTCTCTGTACCATATGGTGTACCATGGTACATTTAGCTTGTCAGTGATAATGGATGGCCATGGAAGCCCAGTTTTGCTTTAAGCGCTAGCTTGCTGCTCGCTCTGTGTGTGTGTGTGTGTGTGTGTGTGTGTGTGTGTGTGTGTTTGTGTGTGTTGGATGATGGCTGCTGATGCTTTCGGCTGTGGGATGAGGGATCATGAAGGAAAATCAGCCCTAACATGCACCCATCACACACACACACACACACACACACACACACACACACACTGAGCGTTGTTCATCACGGTCGGCGCTGCGGTCACTTCCGAGTAGTTTTATTCATGCGATCTGATTGGCTGACGAAAGGAGGCTGACTGTGAATCTGATTTAACATTTTACATGACGGTTCCAATCACCTTTATTTGGACTGACCTCAGCTTAAGCTCTTCAGCTCTGTTTCATCAAACAAGGATTCTTAACACATCGCCTGCAAACACAAATGACTAGCCTCTTCCGCAAAGTTATTTAGACATGTTTGAAACATATTTAAACATTTTTCAAACTTTTAGTTTAAGTATAAGTGACAATATGTCTTTACATACCAGCTTTGTTTGAAGAGGTGCCACGTATTAATGAGGCATTAAACCAATTAATCATATGACTGCATGAAGCAACAGATGCACCCGTACCCATGTTCTGGCAAAACATATTTCTGTGATAATATTTCTAAGAACAACGCATGCTTGAATTAATTTCTGATCAATATTTAACAATCAATAACAATATTATTAATTCATGTGCATGTATTTATTAACCACTTTTAACTCCTTAATAGCATTAATATATTACTCCATCTCAAAGCCTGATGATCAGGTCATTATGCTGATCAGAGTTGGAAACGTCGTCCTCCCTGCTGGCCAATCAGTAAACAGGTCTGAGTCCAACCCCCGTCCAACTCTTTCACTCAGTGCAAACTCCTCAGTTATCCCTGGCATTATTTCCATCATCGTCAGAATCATTTATAGAAACAAAACGATGAGCTGAACTGAGTTTAGAAGAGAAGAGAGCCGAATACAGGAACAGGATGTCTCCTCTTGCTCCTCTAGTCCTCATCCTGCCTGCGTCCTTTGAGAAGTCAAGTGAATGAAAAGCGGGAACAAAGACGCGAGACAAGAGACAGTGATTGTACTATAATATGAGAAGGTGCTTTAATTCCTGCAGAGCACTACTCGTCTGTGCGCTGATGGTTCTTCTGCTTTTTTGTTTAGATGGCGTCAAGGGTTAAGCGCAGTGTAACACTTGTACAAAGGCAGTGGGATGCAGAAACACATGAGACATAAATTAATGATAGAAACAAGATGATGACAATTCCATAAACAAGAAGTACAACAGGAGAGGTAATGCTAACATTGAGTTTCATGAGCTCATTGGTGTTTAAAAAAAATCTTATGTGGAAACTTCTGAGACATCCAACATGTTCTCAATCCCAGGGCATCAAAAAGTGACGCTTTGTCAGGTGCCTTTGGCATTTGTTACCAACGCAAAAAGTCTCCTTTAGCGTGGTCTCCTTTAGCGTGGTCTCCTTTAGCGTGGTCTCCTTTAGCGTCTCAGTCAGACACATTTTGTTGGGACTATTGGCGTCACTATTTGACGCTCTGGGTTGGGACGTACGCGGCACAAGAACGGGACAAAAGAAAAATTGTGGGTGGGGTTACAAAATGTACGTTTCAGTGACACGCGGGACAAGAACGGGACACGAACCCCGGCGTCTGGGTGAAAGTCCTGTGTTGTTTGCCCCATCCACCACCACAATCAACCTCCCTACGCGGATTTTCGGTCTTTCATACTACTCGCTACCGTTGTCTCACTTAATGCTACGTCAACTAAAGGCACCGTCCTCTTAGGGGACTGGTCTCAAAGTTATTCAGTGTATCACTGTCCTTGTTTAGTATTGTCACTCCGATTCTCCACTGGGCTCGTCTGTGCTGCGTTCCGGCTGCGGCGCTGTTTTGTTCCGTCCTCCGCCACGTGCCATACCACACCGGGCGCGTCTCAGAAGCGGAGCGTCTTGCTGCCCGACTCGCAGATTATATTGACTGTAGAAGTACTTTACAGAACAATCGCGTGTCTATTAAGCTGGAATATACCTTCCACTCCAAGCACTCCTGCATTTAAACCCCATGCCTTCTCTTTTCTGGTGTTGTCCTGATAAAAAACAGATCTGTGATGTGGTATTATGTTTTTCAACCTCCAAGATGAATCTCTCGTTGTCTGTGGTGTTGTAAATGAGACCTAAACGATATTTGGGGGTGTGTTTTGGTAAATTGACTGGATAGTCTCGCTGTTTCACTGCCTGCCCGGCTGCCCGAACGGCCCGCGGCTCACCTGAAAATAGACCTAGCGTGTATATTTAGAGGAAATTAAGGGTTAGTGTCACAGTGGAACGGCAAGGGGCATTTCGGATTCAAAATAAAGATTGAGGAAATATGTGCACAAGATGTGAACAATTGGAAACATAAAATCTGAGACTATCGATTCTGAGCTGAATCAATGATGAATTGCAGCTGAATTAAATTGTATCAAATCAGCTGTGACAGCAGTGTTGGTATATAGTGGTAGAGAAGTCTGAGGTGACTGACATCCTCTCCTCTCTTCTCCTCTCTTCTCCTCTCTCCTCCTCTCCTCTCTTCTCTCCTCCTCTCCTCTCTTCTCCTCTCCTCTCCTCTCTTCTCTCCTCTCCTCTCCTCTCCTCTCTTCTCCTCTCTTCTCCCCTCTCCTCTCCTCTCCTCTCCTCTCCTCTCTTCTCCTCTCCTCTCCTCTCTTCTCTCCTCCTCTCCTCTCTTCTCCTCTCCTCTCCTCTTCTCTCCTCTCCTTATTTCCTTTCCTCTTTCCCTGCAGCTGTGTTCTCCGTTCTCTCTCCAGCTGTTGTCAACCAATCACCTGCTACCCCTGACACACACACACACACACACACACACACACACACACACACACACAGTATAATTATAGGAGATGGGGGCTGGCTGGGGATCCATTTGAACACGAGAGTAAATGAAAAAGGAAAGATTTGCATAGAGACCCGAAAGAGAGGTGCTCCATCATGGAACGGTTATTTACTAGATTGATTGATTGAATGATTGATTTTTCTTTCATTTTTGATACATTTCTATGATCGATTTGCTACAGTAATTAAGAGGATAGAACAAGGCATCTGATGTTAGATCTGATGTGACTGAATCAAAATAGAGTGTCAATGAAGCGATTAGTCCATCACCAGAGATCAAAGTCACATTCTTAATCTTTCATCAGAAACTACCAAACATTCTCTGGTTCCTTTCAAACGTGAGGATTTGCACTGGGAAACTGTGATGGACATTTACATTTTCTCATTTTTTTATATTATAGGGAAATTAATAGCCAATTAATCCAAAAAAGAAGAAAAAAATAGTATAAATAATGTAAAAAATACGAACAATAATTAAAGATTTGAAAAATCCATCAGTATAAAAGAAGATTGCACAGTGTTACTCATCAGTCGTCCCACACAGAGCGCAGACTGATCTCCATGATGGAGGAGTGCCAGAGAGAGGAGCAAAAGGCTAAAAAATAAAGACAGAACTGAAAGAGGAAAGGGTTGCAGAGGGCGAAAAAAAAAACAACTAAAGTAGAGCAGCCAGGCTGCCAGAATGGCCCATAAAGTTTCGCTGTGTATCACTGCCTTAATGTCCCGACCATTGGTTGGTTTCCATGGCAGCAGATGAGGGTAAAGTGGTGGCTTTTCCCTTTTTTTTCCCACGCTTCCAGGGCAGTGCCATGTGAATGCAGCGGGCAGAGTCTCTGCTGGCACACACTGAATGGGAACAGAGCTGACAAAGACCTGAGAAACCATTTTGTTAGCGTTAAACCGGCCCAAATCTGCCAGGTCGCCCTACCTTGGTACATGAAGCAAGGCAGTGCCGAAATTATATATAATAGTATAATAGTCCAAGAAGGTGTTTTTGGTAAAATAGTTTACTTCAGCTTTAGTTTTTAATGCTGGACTTTAAAAAATAAAAATAAGAAGGTGGTTCCACACCTCTGGTTTTCTTCAGCAGTTTAAATACCCCTGCTGTTGTACTCATTGATGTCATCAACCAATCAGAGTTTTGTAAGTGGGATTACGAATGGGGGGGGGGTCATCTTTCTGTGCCAGGGCTAGAAAAATTTGCCTGGCTCCGCCCTCCTACTTACTTCCGCTCAATTTTAATTTTCCTTCAGTATATTTGGTGGTCCAATCAGCGAACAGAGGGAGTGGCTGAGAACGATGACGTTGAGTTTGTGACGTGCGCTAGTTTGAGTTGTAGTTCTGTAATGGCGGCGGAGAAAGATGCCAGCGATGCCATTCAGTTCATTGTGGCAACGCTGCCGAATATCCAAAAGTTAAAGCCCGAGCAAGAACAATCTTTGCTGAGGTGTGTTGGTGGCCATGATGTTGTGGCCCTCCTCCCCACGGGGTTCGGGAAAAGTTAGATTTTCCAGCTCGCTCCGTTAGTGGTGAAGGAGTTGGCTAAAGCTAACGCTAGCGATGCTAAGCCGATAGTTGTTGTCCACTCTTGTTAGCCTGGTCCTACCACACAGTACGTAGGAGGGCGGAGCCAGGCTACCCGAGTGGCTCTGGGCAGATCCAATAGTTTTAAACTTCAACAGAGTACCCGCCTTCAAGGAAGTTAACACTTGTCAATGGAGAGTGGCAAGACTCTCTGTACAAATGAAATGTACCAGAGTCTGGTAGGACCAGGCTACAGAAAAATAGCAACCTCCAAAAATGATGTAGGTCGTTGTGAGTAGACTTAAGATTAACTCTTGAATTAACATAGTTCCTTGATCAACAGGTTGTCCTAGCAATGGCTATCAAGGTTTCAGCATTGACTGGAAATGACACATGTCACTGACTAGTTTGGAAACAGAAATCTGCGAACATGAACAACATAAATGGCCGTTCAGTCCGTCTACTTGATCATGCTAAAGTTGTTTCCTATGTTTTATCACATTTGAACTGTGCGGAAAACTTTAGGCTAACCACAGCTCAGTTTGAACCAGCTTAAGTAATAAGATTAGCTTGCAGACACAGCTGGCTAAAAGTAAAACGTGAGATATTTATGAGAACCGAGCTACTGGCAGCTATGGACATGATAGACAGTTTCCCCAAACAGTTTCCAATGACGACTTCCCAGATGGTTCTTCTGTGTTAATTAACAAACCACCTTGCGTGTCAGGTTAAGATATAGTAGCTGTTATAAACGATACCCAATGTCTCTTGGAGTTACAATAAGGCCGCAAGAGAGAAAGACCTCGCTCTCTCCGGACAATACCGGCGTCTTTCTTCTACAGGAAGTCGCTAGATGTATCCCTAGTCGCTTTTTGAACCCGCCCCCGCTGCTGTACAGAGCCGTGAACACGGAGCAGTGAACCGCAATCAGCCGCCTAGGGATGTAGCATATCCCCGCCCACGGGGAGACACACACACACA
Source organism: Sander vitreus (assembly GCF_031162955.1). NCBI lineage: Eukaryota > Metazoa > Chordata > Actinopteri > Perciformes > Percidae > Sander > Sander vitreus. The sequence goes on along the minus strand of NC_135870.1, from coordinate 25,860,749 downwards.
CACACACACACACGCACGCACGCACGCATGCACGCACGCACACACACACGCACACACGTACCGAATACATCTCACCCATCATTCATAGCAAACACTCTCTCATCTTTCCTGCAAGCACATCCTAACCATAACATAAAAACACAACTTGCCCACTCTCACACTAAGTGGATAATAAATATTCTAATGTGGATAAAGTGCTGAGTAACAGTGCAAACTGCATCATTAAAAAGTTTAGCTTCATTTAAGACTGTTATTGCTTTGGGAAAGAAGCTATTCCTAAATTTACTAGTCCTTGTTTTTAGACATCTGTAACGTCTCCCTGAGGGCAGGAGTTCAAACAGTGGGTGACCAGGGTGAGAACAGTCATGTGTAATTTTGGTGGCTTTTGAGAGCAGTCTTGGCAACTTCCTCTAGTGAGGGAAGAGGACAACCAATGATCTTCTGTGCTGTTAATCATATATATGTTTTTTTGCAAAGGGAAATTGAGGTACGATAAGAGATTTCATTCTTTTGTGGCCGGGTTAGCTCAGTTGGTAGAGCGGGCGCACATATGTAGAGGTTTACTCCTCGATGCAGCGGCTGCGGGTTCGACTCCGACATGTGGCCCTTTGCTGCATGTTGGTCAGCCTCTCTCCCCCCCTTTCATGTCCTCTTATAAGTGGATTTTGCTACACATTTTAATTTCTGACCTGTGGTGAGTGTATTTTGATAAAGCCTACTGGAGCCCAAAGTTGAATCCTTCTAGTTATCATAGATGATATGGGTATTGACTTTATTTATTCCTAGTTTGTTAAAAGAAAGCAGGTGACTGTCATCTCTGAGTTTCTACGTAGGCGCTCAGATCTCACCTCCCCTCCTTCCATCCCCATCCTTTCTCCTGCTGTCCGTCTGATTCCACCCTCCTCTCTTCACCCTCGCTGTGTGATGTCAGGTGGGCTCTGCCCCGCTGTGATGAAGCCGCCCTGATCACCGGCTACTGAACTGTGTGTGGGAGCAGATATGTCATTATTCTGCAGCCAGGTGGTCGCACTAAAATCTCACAGAGCACATCAGCGATGGGATGCAGCTCCCAGATCTACAGCTAAACCCCTCATATTACAGCCGGCCAGGTGTTCAAACGCTGCCACATTTGTCTAAATACAGGTATTAGGTTGGGAGTCAGGGTGGAGGAGGGGGAGGGATAGGTCTGTCATTGATGGCAGGAGAGCAAAAACGGCTGGAGGAAGAGGGAAATGTGGAGGAAAGGGCCAAAAATGTCTACGTAGGAGTTTGATTCAAACTGGAAGTTTTTCACATGTCCAGAATTGTTTACCTGATCTGAAACCGAATGAGTACACACCACTTGCTTTGAATTCCCGTAAGATCAATTTCCAAAGAGAAGTGGTTTATTGGCCTTTCTCAGAACATGTAGTAGTCTGATAACAGGCTACATTTACATCGCTACCTTTTGGCTTTTTTAAGCAGAGTTTTGAGCCAAAAGCAATCTCCGTGCACGCAAGTGTTTTTAGCTCCAGTAGAAGAACTAATCTCCATTTAAACTAACACGCCCAAACCACACATCTCATCAACATTCTCGTATACTGGGCATGCACCTGCCTGGGTAAACACGGAAGCAGCTTGGCTGTTGCGGCTGTTGAGACTGCAACACAACCCCACAGATTCAAAACCAAAACGGCGTCAGAAGTCTTTTCAAATGTCTCCCGTTTAGAGGCTCTGAAAGGCCAGAGCAGTGTGAATGCGAGGTGTAAACGTAGCAAAAGATATTGGTTTTCAAACCAAAACGTAGCAATGTAAATGCAGCCTGAAACAGAGCCATGGAAAACCTACCCAAACCAGAGGAACACTAGTAGCCATCTTCCGATGGGCTCACACTAGCCGAAATCGGGCCAGTGACGTAAAGGCCAATGGTGCTTCTCTACTTCCCATCCCCCTACTTCTGGGTCCTTGCTCGGAACCTCACCCATCTTTGAACTTGGCCTTCATTTTGGTACGAACTACACACCTGTAAAGTTCCATGACTTATGAAGCAGTGACAGAATCTGGCCGCAGACATATAAACACCTAACTTAAATATGCTTCTGCGGTAGTTGCCGCGACCGCAGGTGTCTCCAGGACAAACACACATTGACTCAGAGGGTGAATACAACACCAGCGCCTGGTGAAAAGAGATCTTGAGCTGATCAGTTCGACTAAGTAGCCTTTGATTTGCGTCCGGCCCAACTCGGGTCCAGAGTCGGTTCTTGTTTATACGATTCCAGGCAGTCTGGAAAGACCTCTATTTCCTACTCAGTAGGCCAGGTCAAACCTATTTAAACCAACATGATGTCAAATGATCGCATTACTTTTATAAGATTTAGCATGAGATCTTCAGGTTTTTATTTTTTTTTATTTTTATTTTTTTTAGCCACGGTTGATATCGGTTCTGTTTCTACCCCCCACAATCATAATGGTAGGAAGAAACAATAAGTACCTAACATAAAAGTAGGGATCGGCCGATACCCATAACGATTATTATTAGTTCATAAAACTGATATTTGGAACCGATATGCATACACAGTGAAAATGAAAATCTTTAAGTCAAAATTAAGATTTTGGTATGTTACAAACTCCAACACAACTTTGTTTAAATGTGTTATGGAATTGGAACATAATTCCCAGTAATAGAGAGTCAGACAGTGTTGTGGGGGGGACATTAAGTTAGACTCAGTGCTGAGTGAAACCGAAGCAGAGGGACAGACACAGAGCTGTAGGGAGCCAAAGTAACCCACTTTTTAATTCATTAACTTTATCAGTTATCAGGCAAATAAAACGCCGATACAGATAATCTGCAAACTGACAAAAAACGGCCCGATAATCACCCAGAGACAAGAATCGGTCTAATAAATCGGTCCCTAATAAAAAGATTTCAAGTACGATAAAAAAAGAATAAGAAGAATAAGAAGCAAAAACGAAGAGTAAAGGAAATGAAAAGGAAATATCATTTTAGCAAAGGAGAACAGGGTGAGAGAAGAATGGAGGAGGAAGAGGAGAGGAGGCGAGAGAAAGGATCAGAGATAGACAGCAGTGACAGTGACAGGAGGAAATCAAGAGTGTGATTCTGAACCACAGGATCCTTTGACCTTTGACCCCGCCAGTCTGACAGCACCTGACCCACCATCCATCTCTCTGGGGTCGCCCCCCCCCCCCTCCTCCTCCTCCTCCTCTCCTCCCACAGAGAGAGAGACAGCGAGGTGGAACAAGGCAGGGAAAACACTGTCACAGTTTCTGCTCCCATCCACTACCATAGATCAGAGTCATTAACCCTTGTGTTGTCTTCCATTCGGCCGTGCATCGTCCTCCCGGGCCAAAACTGAACATTTTCACTTTTTCTAATTTATTGTCTCTTTTTTTCGACACTTGTGGCCCTTTTTTTAAAATGTTTTTTGGCGCTTTTTTGGGACGTTTAACGCTTCTTTTCACTTCCGTGTATAAACACCACTAACACCAACTTATTACTAGTCTTAGTTTTTTTTGGAATTCCTGGTCAATAAATCTCATCTGTAGGAAATGATGTCTAATTCTTGAGTTAAAAAAAGCAGAAATTATGAATTGTTTAGACTAATATTAAAGGAAGGATAATCACAAATGGTCAATGATCTGCCTTCTTAACCTGTCACTTGTTATCCGGGCCGTACAAGAAGTGATCAGTGCAGCCGTAACTTGTCTGGCAACACAGAAACCACATTATTTGACTTCAGTAAGTTGTTTACTTGAAATATAAGTCCATAATTAAGGTTGGCTAATTTGTAAAGCTACTGAACAAAATGCACCAAATGAACAAAATGACAAAAGAATACAGCCGATGATGTTGCTTGAAAAACCACCAAAAACCTTCCATACAGCAAAGCCAATCACATTTATGTCACATATTAAAGTAACAAGATTTACTCCAGTTCTGTACTGTACCCAAGTAACATCACGCCGCTAACTACTTTGATGAAAACTATGAATGTATCGTTAGCTGATCGTTATTTACGCAGATCAGGCCAGATCAGGGCGCTTAAAATAAGAAGGCACACACATAAAAACAGTTGGACTGCCGTAGACTGAAGAGAGTTAACGTTATCAGCTAACATTGTTCCCCTGCAGACGATAACGTTACACTAGCGTTAATGCCGTCACGGTAATGGCGTTAAAAAATGTTAGCGAAGCACTGTCTGGGGAGCTGCCGTGCTTTCCGCGTAACCCTAGCTAAATGTAAAAGCTGCGCAGTCGAACGATTACATTTTTTTTACATCACGGTATTCTTCCACAGCAAAACATGCTGTGGAAGTAGTAGTTTTGACGGCTTTTTGACAGATGTGTGGTTAACTCACAAGTTACTCCATGTGGGAACTCTACGCTCGCGAAGGCAGCCATGTTGGATAGATTTTTCTGGAGCCGCGACGTCTTTACGCCGATTACGTCAGAGTACGTTGCCACGTAACGGAACAAGTACATTTAAAAATAATTAAAGTACAGGTGTTAACTCAGAAATGTTGATCCACATACAAATAAAACTAGATAACTCGTTAATAACAGAAAGGTTTTAAAGTGCTCATATTATGCTTTTTGGCTTTTTCCCTTTCCTTTGTTGTGTTATATATTTTTTGTGCACGTTATAGGTTTACAAAGTGAAAAAGCCCAAAGTCCACCCCAAAGGGACTTACCATCTCCAACAGAAAACCCTGTTCACAAACTGCTCCAAACAGCTCTATTGTAGTCCAGCCTTTACTTCAGAGATGAACGTGCGTCACTTTGTAACACGTTATAATGCTCGCCTAGCTGCTAGTGTGGCACACCCTCATACTCTGCTTCTGACTGGCTAGTAGTCCTTACCTAGCTACTGAGCATGTGCGACTCCCAACAAAGATGGAACAGAAGTGAGAGGTCTCACTCTGTAGCTAAAACAGAGAGCTCAACACACAGGGTGAAAAGAGGAGCTGCAGCAATGTGCAGTACAACAAAAATATGGTGTTTTTTGAAAATTAGATAATGTAAACGTATTCTGATATAACCTCTAAATACAATTATGAACCTGAAAATGAGCGTAATATGAGCACTTTAAGTACTATTAACTTTGCGACAGATTTTAATTGTTTGGTTCGTACAATTTATAAGTTAGCAGGACTTTTCGGGTTTACAGTGTAGTTTCAGCCCTACCTAGGACATGTATTATACCAGAGATCTTCAACAGGGGGTCTGGGACTCCTAGGGGGGTCCTCAGAGTCACTCAAAGGGGGCCTCCAAATTATTGTAAATTTTTGAATAAAAAAAAAATAAATAAAAAAATGTTTAATGTCTAAACATAATCCCCACATATTATTAGCAAATATAAACCCCACTGATGATAGGCTTAATGGCCTATAGGTAAGGTAGTCACCCACACGTCCAGTTCATCCTAAGGATTCACTGTGCCACATGTATGTTTAACATTATAACATGATTTATAAAATCATGCCAACAATTAACATTTTAATAGCTTAGTATTCTATGCACTAAAAATGTACTTATGAAGGCTTTAGGCCGCCCTACACGTTATCGTAGGCCCAGTTTATTATGCAACTTCATTTTATACAATATGTAGTAAGGGGTCCCTGCTCTGTCTCTCTCTCAGTTAAGGGGTCCTTGGCTTAAAAAAATGTTGAAGACCCCTGTATTATACAGCTCACATACAAATTGATGGCTTTTCTAAGTAGCCAAATGTGTCCTGAAAATAACAATATATGGCATTTGTGGTAACCACATAAACCTAGGATGCAAAGGGTTAAAAAAACTGTATCTATAATTCAGTGTGTGATATTTTATGATATTTTAGTGGCTAGTGTGAGACTGGGAGTGTTCTGCATCTCTGTTTATACCATGAAAATGAGCCATGTTGGTGTTTCCCGGCCTGTTCCTGTGTGACACACGGCGAGCTTGAACGCTGTGTCTTTATTTAGTCAGACAGCGTCGGCGAACAACACTCTGCCGTGTGGCTCTCACCGCTCATTGTGCTGCACTTTAATACTTCCATATTGTGCTGCTAATTCAGAATTTCACACCTTTTCTCCCGTTTGCTACCTCTCCCTTTGTCTCCCCGCGTCGCTCGCCTTCCGTCTCAACCCCGAAGACAAGAGGAACCGCGTTAAATCCACCTCTAAGAACCTTTTTAATTCAACATTAGCAGTCGTCATCTGTCTGCCGAAACAATACCCAAACACAGTTTACAGCTGCGACTTGAGCATCCCCGCCTTTGTTTACTCGGAAGCTAAATATTGTTCCATCAATAATGGACTCCGAACACAGAATCAGGATTTTAGTTTTAGGTAATCCTGAATGTTTTACAGGAGATTTTTTTTTTTTTCTCTCTCTTTCTTTCGCTGTGTTTTATTGTCTTGGGACCATAATTGGAGTATGCTGTTTTTCTTCATTTGTTTTAGGTTTTAGGAGGAACATGGGCTCAGTGCCTCTCGGATATAACTCCAGATGCTATTGTGTCCAAGTTTTGTGGAAGTGTTGCCCGAAATCCTCAAGACAATAGCTGCAGATATGGTGGGGGGAAAAAAATAAATAAATCCTGGAAAGAATCAAATCCTCCAAAATTCTCATTCGGCGACACTTATGAAGGGAGGACGGGGGGGGTTAAACTGGAGCACGGAACAAGGTGATGTCCAATCAATCGGTAAGCGGTCGTAAACGTCCTGCAGTGTTTCAGGTGCCGTGTTTCTACTTTCCATTCCCCCCCACACACCCCGCCACACTCCCATCAGATTAGAGTGAAATAAAGATATTGATGAATTCACGGATGGGTGAATGTTTGCCAAATCGAGTCAGACCCCGACCAAAGTAAATCCTGTGCCATGATGCGAGAAAAAAGAGAAGGAGGAAAGAGAAGGAGGGATGGATGGAGGGGGAGAGACGATTCGGGGCTCTAATGCCAGCCTTATGCGTCTTTTAGTCGTTTCCGCCGTCGGGGCTTGGCACCAGCACGCCGCTGTCAGCCAGCCAACAAAAATCTGCAGTGCCTGCCGCATTTCAGCAGCCCTGTTTTGTCTGAGACCAACACACACACACACACACACACACACACACACACACACACACACACACACACAAAACACGGCGACACACTCGCGCGGCATACACACTCTGTACTGCAAATCGGCGACGTTTTTTCTTCTTCACGAAACCGAAGCTTCGTGAAAGACAATGTAGAAATTGGAGTAAAATAGAATTCCTCAAATCCCCCCCAGAAATACATTTATTTTCTTCATTATAACTCAAAGACACCCTGAACAATATATAGTTCTTTGAATGCTTTTTTTGCAGTGCCACTCAAACACACACACACACACACACACACACACACACCCATGCTGCTTTGGAATATTCATTTGAAATATAGTTTTTCCCGTTGAAGTCCTGCTGTTTCGGAGGGTTTGGTGATTGTTTGTCGACTCGCCGTTGTTTGTGTTTGTTATCTATTGATTCCAGGGTGGAGGAGGGGTGACTGAGTGTGATAGGATGGGGGGCGGGCGGGGGTTGGATAATGAAGGCTGTTTGGTAACAAGGGAGGTGGGGGGGGGAACCGTTCTTTGGGTCTCACTCACATGAACAAGTGCAACCACACGGACAAACCAACTCTGTTTCTGAAACATACTTGCAAATATAGTGTCTTATAGAAAAATATACTTAGATAATACTTAAATAGTCATGGGCCGGTACAAGATTCTGACGGTGTGCACGGTTCCATGGTATTGCGGTATTGCAATTACAGCTTTAAAATGTATTATTTTGAAATGTCTGCGTAGAAAAAAAAAGAGATTATTTTAGAGATTCTTTTTTTGGGGAGGCTTTTTTGGCCCTTTATTTGATAGAATAGCTGATGACAGGAAGGGGAGGAGAAGGGGTGGGCCGACATGCAGCAAAGGACCGCAGGTCGGACTCGAACCCGGGCCGCTGCAGTAAGGACGGAGCCTTAGTACATGGGACGCACACTTAACCAGGTGAGCCCTGAGTGAACAACACTTTATCAGATACATTACATGTATCCCCTTTCGTCATTTTAGATTCTCTCAAAGAATAATTGCCAAACTGAAAACAAGCATTAGTTCCTAAAAGGCTGAGATTTTGGAGAGGAATACTTTTCACCAGAGGCTATCTAAGTAGAGCTGCAGAGATGAATCGATTGGTTATCAATTATTAAAAGAATCGCCAGCTTTTAGGATCAGTTTGAGTCATTTTTTGAAATAAATAAGTAAGAATTCTCTGATATCCCGCTTCTTATGTTGGAATAATGTTTCTTCACTCCTTAATACATATGAGTTGAGGAAAAAACAAGAGATTTTAGGACGTCATCTTGGGCTTTAGGAAACACTGACCCTTTTTCACCATTTTCTAACATCTTATAGACCAAACAACAAATTGATTAATCGCGAAAAAAATCAACAGATTAATCGACAATGAAAATAATCGTTAGTTGCAGCCCTGTATCTAAGTGTGTGCCAGTACCAGATTACATAGTAATAGTAGCAATACAGTGTGCACTGTATAATAATATATTAATAATATATTGAATAATATATTGTTATTGGTCAGTGTGCAAGAAATCAATGGCCGCAGGTTGTAAATCCCTTTAAGGGCAAATTTGTGATATTGGTGCTGTATAAATAAAGTTTTCCCTGACTGTTCTTCACTGTTCTAACAGCACAGATGTCAGTCAAACTGCAGCTTTGGAAACCCAATTAAACATTGCAGAGGGAGAGCAATGTTTTTTTTTGTCTTCCAAATATTTTCTACATACATTTAGTTTGCTGCGTCACCAACACTCAACACATATTTATTTTTTAGCATGTAGTAGCTCCTCCACTTCCTGTTGTCCAAAGCTGTTGTGGGACGATAGCGTCAATCAACAGCACATTCAACATTTGAGATGATGCTGCTGTGTCCATCACTCCCTCATTGTTTCCCAATGCCCTATATTTACCTTTGTCCATTTTTGGAGGGTCTGAATTGTCAGTGTGAGTGCACTTGGCCCATAGAGTCATTATTACATATTGTCACATTTGAAGCAATACAAATGTCTTTACTTTCTTTGTAAAGTAGTTTTCTACAACCATCTCGGGTCCTATTTTAACGATCTAAGCGCACGGCGTGAAATGCCTGGCGCGGGTGCGTTTAGGGCGTCAGAAGGGTCGTACTTAGTGTCTTCATTAACTCAAAGGTGTGTTTTGGGCGTAACATGCAATAAACCAATCAGAGAGTCATCTCCCATTCCCTTTAAAAGCCAGGCGCGTTTGGACCTTGGCGCGTTGCTGTTATGATGGCGGATTTGCATGTCATATTTTGATTTGTAATCTTTTGCATGTTTGTGTGCTGCTGCGCTTCCCTGTGTGTGTAACAAGCACAGTGTGCGCGCGCTGTGCATAACCCTAGGAGTATTTTACTAATTTGCTGTTAAAATAACAATGAAATGCTGCGCTATTGGCTTTAGACCAGGTTTTCGTTGGTCGATGGCGCGATCACTTCCCGCCGCCTCAAGATAGCAATACGCCAAGAATGCACCTGAACACACCTCCCTGTAAGACCGGCACGCCCATGGGCGCAAAGACGGCCGCAGGTGCATTTGCTATTTAAACGACGCGGGCGCTGGACGGGAAATTGACAACTGCGTCGGTCTTAAACTAGCAAAGACACTTCCGTCGGGCTGCACTGCTCCATTTCTTTCTTTCATTATTTTTTGGGCATTTTAGGTCTTTATTTGCGACAGGTCAGCATACACTTGAAAGGGGAGAGAGAGGGGGAAAGACATGCAGCAAAGGGCCACAGGTCGGAGTTGAACCCGTGACCGCTGCGTCAAGGACTAAGCCTCTTTATATGGGCGTGTTCAGGTGAGCTACGTAGGTGCCCAAACAAACTCCATTTTGATGTTTTATTGTTCTAAGATAAAGAGTGAATCATTTTTATATATATATATATTCATTAAGTCATTAAGAACGGGTTCTTATTCATAATGGCGGCCTGACATTGCCACTTAGGGAAAAAGAAGGAGGGCTAGATAATAAATACATTAGAAATACATACAGTTTAGAAATTACATAAAATACAATTTGAAATACAACACAGAAAACAATAAACACAACGAGATAAGTGCACAGGTACATGTGTGACTAAGAGAGGGAGAAACCATTCAAACATTTAGCTGGAAAAATGATTATGCAGAGAAGCAACTGCATATGTCCGTGAACAAGGATGATATGATGGTTTTGAAGGATGAAACGGAAATTATTTTGTCCATGTTGAGAATCTTTTGCAGAGCATCCCAGTCGGGAGCGGCAGCAGATTGGAAAGATGCGAGGCCGGAGGCAGAGTTGGTTTTGGGAATGCTTAATTGAAGATGAAGTGAGGACCGGGTGTTGTATGTGACAGACTTTGGCTGCAGCGGGTGACCTAAGTAAGGAGGTGATCGGCCGAGAAGGGTCTTGTAAATGAAAGTGAACCAGTGAATCTCACGGCGAATGTGAAGGGAGGGCCAGCTGACAGATACATGTAGGGTGCAGTGGTGTGTATTGAAGGGGGCATTTGTGGCAAACCTGATAGCGGAATGGTAAAGCGTGTCGAGTTTTGATAGAGTGGTCTTGCAAGCAACCCTGTATGTAGTGTCGCCAGAATCTAACATGGGTAGAATTGTCATTTGAATGAGAGTGAGTTTGGCAGAAGTGGTGAAAAGTGGAGCGGTTTCTGTAAAGGAAACCGGGTTTGGCCTCGAACTTAGATTGCAGCTTTGATATGTGGATGGTTACGCTGCAGTTACAGGATGCTTTTTATAACAGAATGGACTTCCCCCCCGAGGTTCATGAACTAGACCTCACTTACTGCCCCTTTAGGCAGTAAGTGCACACTGTTGCACACTGCCTGCGTGGCGCGAGCGTGGCGTTTCTATTGCGTGTCAGTTGCGTGGCGGCTGCATGGCGTTTTCTGTCTTTGCACACCAGAAACGTGTCTGATGGTCAAATGAAGCTTCGCGAACCAATGTCTTTATTTTCTGAGCTCACTAGATGGCGCTCTCGGTTCAACAAAGGGTTGAAAACACACTGAATTGCCATTCCTTTAACCTTTTTTCTTTGAACAGAGAGCGCCATTTAGTCAGACAGTGGTTTGCGAAGTTTATTTGACCGTCACTACTATACTTCATGTTAAACATAAATATATACTGATTTGATTACAGCAAAACGGTAGCGAGATTTACACCTACATTTATGTCAAAACCTAGAGACTTTCAAACATCAACGTGTCATTTATTAAATGTCTTTGTGTCAAAATGACATATTAACATCTTTTCCTATTCTATTTTGCCTGGAAACGCTTCCAACACGCTTGCGTGTCGCGTGAAAAATAGGCGTCGGTCCTGTTTCTAGCATGCACGCGTTTTCGGCGCGTCTCGAGCCGCGCCTGAGACGTGCGTGACACGCAGGCAGCGTGCAAGCTCTAACCTGTTAACATGGGAGCCGGAAAAAAACAAAAACCGGACACGCCACGCAGCTGACACGTTCACGCCACGCAGGCAGTGTGCAGGAGGCCTTAGACTGAAAACCAGTCAAAATGTAGGAAATCACTAACAGAACTACATTTTGTGAAAGTTTGATATGAACTATTGACTGCAAATCATGTTCTGACCAGTTGAACATATCAAACCACAACGTTTAATCTCTGTATATGGCATCAGGTAAGGTTAGTGCTCCGTTCAACTGCGTTCATATCAAATTGAATCTCTGTTGCACACTGGATTTTAAAAGATGAACACCTGCTAACACCAGTGTTTGGACACTAAAACCTAAATCCTTTTTCAATGCAGAAAATAAGAGAACACCCTGTGTTAGATTTGGAGAAGCCAATCCAAAAGACTGTTTCTGTTAGATCAAATAACCACATTCACTCCCAATACTTTGATTCACAAACATTGATACTTTTGAGTGACAGCCTCCCATATATAGAGTCAAACTTAAAAAAAAAGAGAGAATCAGAATGATGGTCCAATCAGCAGTCCGATCTGCTCTGATATGGCTGAAGGTAGGAGTCGACAGATGTGAGCTGGATGCTGCGTCTCTCGAGTCGTTCTCGACGCTCGTATACGTTCATCTGTTGTTTAATGTATTCACTCTCTCCGGTGCCAAGAAATCAATGCCTGCTGGGAGTGAAGGACATGTGTGTGTGTGCGTGTGTTTGTGTGTGTGTGTGTGTGTGTGTGTGTGTGTGTGTGTGTGGGGGGGGGGGGCGTTTTTCTGTTAGGCGACTCATCAACCATCGTCTGTTAAATTAACATTGATCCCCAAAAAATGTTACGCTTTACACGGGAAGACAACGCCATGAATAGATATATAGATGATTTCAAATTCAGTGTCTGTTTGAGTGTGTGTGTGTGTGTGTGTGTGTGTGTGTGTGTGTGTGTGTGTGTGTGTGTGTGTGTGCGCGCGCGCGTGTGTCGCACCTTTCAGACTTTGTAGAAACTTCTGGACTGGTGCCCAGCGGTGTCATGGAAACGCTTGAATTGCTCAGAATGATTCATGTCTGCACAGTCCAACCCTCCCCCATCGCGCGCACGCACGCACGCACGCACACACACACACACACACACACACACACACACACACACACACACACACACACACAGCATGCAGGAAGAGAGGGTTTAACCCTCCTTCTATCCATCTCTCCTCCCCACCTCTTTTTCTTCTCTCTCCTCTCTTTCTTTCCTCCCGTCATCTTGCCATCCTCGTCAAATCGCACTATTAGTCACATAGTTTATTAAAATGGACTCATTATATGGATGTCAGAGGAGATCACGTCTTCCGAGTGTTTCCTTTCACACCGAGAAAGCCTCGACACGACTCTCTGAAAGAAAGAGTCTAGACGTCGACATTGACTCCTAGAGAACTCCATCGGCTTGAATGGAAACCAATACCTGACAGGTGTCAGATGTGACGGACAAAATCTAGATAGTCTAGATGGCAACATTTTTTTTAATATATTTTTTTTAATTCTTACTTTTTGGGAATCTGAATAACATACAATTTAAAAGAATCAAATGCAATTAGAATGACATTCAAATTGAAATAATCAGTCAAAAGAAAGTCAAGACATTGGCGGTGACTCTTAGAACAACTTCATGTCTGATTGGTTCCCTCTTAATGAATCCAAAAAACGTCTAACACAATAAAGATTGTTAAATAAAATATCACCAAACATCAAATCGAAGCAATCAAAAAAAATGGTCAGGATAAACTGACGGATGTTGATATTGTCTCTTATCCCTTTATTTCTTCCTCTTTCCTCCCTCTCCTCTCCTCTTTTCATCTCCTCTCCAATTCTTTTCCCTCCCTTTCCTTCTCTTTTCTCTCGTTTCCCCTTTCATTTGCTTCTCTTCTCCCTTCTCTGTGTTTACTGCTGTTGCTGTCGTCCCTTTTTTTGGTGTGCTACATTTCAACTTTATTGAACTACTTAAGGTGAACGTTAACATGGGAGAAGTCATTAAGGAAAAAGGAAAATACAGAGCTCTCCTATACACTGCTGCCTTGAAATGATCAGAAGATATTACTGTGTTCTTTTGTGCGCCTCACAAATAAGCTTCCTCCCTGTCAGCCACTGGAGGAAGGAAGCTTCCTGTTGTTCCTTCCTAAGTTATCTCTTTGAATCCCTTATCAAATATTTTAGGTATTTTGTTCTGTGGAGAATGAAGACATCTGTTAAATATATATATATATATATATATATATATATATATATATATATATATATATATATATATATATATATATACTGGTTTTTATTCTACTCGGTGAGATTTACAGTATTAACCCTGTCTTGACTCATCCTGCTCCTCACTAGGGGGCTGTGTTAACGCTGCAGAAGGAATTCATTTTCTTCTTTATTATTCCGTTAATATCAACAAAATAAATTGCTGATTTGTCTGCATGCACAATGCACCTAACAGCCCGTTCTCATTCCCGACGCTTGGTCAGTGGCTCTCAGAGCAGCAGCAGCACGACGTAGTGTAAAGAGAGACAACGGTAGCGAGTACTATGAAATACCGAAAATCTGCATAAAGAGGTTGGTAGGGGGTGGTGGATGGGTCAAACAACACAGGACTTTCACCCAGGAGACCGGGGGTTCGTGTCCCGTTCTTGTCCCGCGTGTCACTGAAACGTACATTTTGTAACCCCACCCACGATCTTTTCCAAAACCTAACTGTCCCACTATTGTCAGTTAAACGTACGTCCCGACCCAGAGCGTCATCATGTGATGCCAAGAGTCCCGACCAAGCGCATTGAAATATGACTGCCACTGTAGGCTGGGTGCTCTGCCTGATCTGTGGGCGCTCAGGCCCAGAAGCGCCCACGGAAGCACCCACGGAGTCGTGCCTGTGATTATCAGTGTTTTTGTCTTTGCACTTGCCTGTAGAGTCCAAACAATATCTGTTAGGAATAAAAGACTCTAAGTGATTTGTTGGCCAGAGAGCTACATCGGGACTTACGTTTAATCAGAATTAGAAGAATCAGAAAAGGTTTTATTGCCAAGTACGTTTTTTACGCATACAAGGAATTGGTCTTGGTTTTGTTGGTGCATGTTATGTCCTGACACGTAGAACAAGAACGGGACACAAACCCCGGTCTACTGGGTAAAAGTCCTGTGTAGTTTGACCCATCCACCACCCCAACCAACCTTCTTACATGGATATCTTTCATACTACTCCCTACCGTT